>NC_057808.1:45764504-45929603 GCF_018294505.1 Triticum aestivum
GTCTATCTATCGCTCTGCAATTTCTATTATGTTTTTAAGTTACTGTTTGGTTTTTATGATATAAAATATTGTAATACTAAAATATAATAATTATCAACATGCAATTATTGTCTATTTAAATTTTAATTCTATTTTTATTATTTGTAGTTCAAAGATTTAACCATGAACTTTTTCTAAAATTTATGTTGATTTAAACAGTTCAATGTATATTATAAAATATTACAAATTTGTTTTGCATCTTCATTCAGGACCAGAAACACGCAGAATTATTTTGTATCTTTGTTGTATTTTTAGAATACATAATTATTCAATATCAACAACGTTGTATTCTGAAAATTGTTCAACATGTATTAAAAATCATTGTGTAGAAACAATAAATTCTATAAATGTGTTAACACATGTTAGACGTGTTAGTAGAAATGTAAGAATAATTTTACACTAATTTTTTTAATACATATTGAACATTTTATGAAATAGATGTTGTAATTTTTGAATGCATGACAGACATTTTTGAAAAACACGTCTACAATTTCTTAATGCACTAACACCTTTTTAAGTTCATGGCAGGTAATATGTTGAATAGTTCTTTTTTTCAAAGGTGAGAATTTCTATTAATTTCCCACGAATCAACTTTTTCTTTTTATTATTTCGCCCGGTTTCTTGATAAATAGAAGAGTATTAGGATATTGCATAGTCAACTATTCTAGGCGTAGTGATTAGCACATGTGTTCGAATCCTGTCGGGTGCTTTTTTTTTGTTATTACTATTTTATCCCATGTGCTGACATGCGAGACCTAGATTTGACAGGTGGAATCAATGTAGTTTGACGTATTTAAATAAAATGTCAAGAGCTTTTGCAAAAATTATATAAAGTACAAGGATTTTCTGTGAAACAATCAGCACACTCCTCTCACTCCCATTGACATGTGGGTTGATGCCAGGTCACGCCATGTGGGTAGTGCATCTGCCCGGATACGGATGGAGGCACCATATTTGAACGCTCGGACAAGTTACGGCACCGGTTTCGTGTATTTTACAAGTTTAGGCACCAAAGTGACCGCACCGAACAAGTTGAGGCACCCGTGGTGTATTTGACTCTAAAAATTTCTAGTAAGTAACACTGATTGTTCAATGTTGCTACCTGTCTATCTATATAGAGTCAATTACACTGGTGGTGTTAGAACTTGCCGCAAATGGTCACTTTGGTGCTGGAAGTTGCGGTGTAGGTTGAAGTGGTGCAAAAACTTGGCTCAAGTGTGCAAATACAGTGCTAATCGCGTTGGTATACAGAATCTGCGCTGACTAGGCGCGTGGGTCCCGCCGTCAACCACTTGACCTGGGAGAGGGGGCGTGTGCCTGATTTTTTTGAAAACCCCTCTGAATATATCTTTTTTATGAAAAAGTCCATATCGACGTTTCATCTCTAACTAGCGGGTCCTGCTGATAAAAATTAACACAAAAATGGGAATGCCTGGACTCGAACACGCAACCATGGGAAGAAAGCAAACCTATCCAACCAGTACGCTGTTGCTCTTAAAACATATTGAAGGATAACTATAATATATGTATTTTACAAGTATTTTTCTAGCAACATGTATTGAACAAGTACGCATCTGAAGTTTAAATGGCCTGCAGTTTTTGCAGCCCATTTTGCACGAGCTATTTTTTATAGATATATTTATAAAACTTAGTGATAAAAATTGTGTTTAAATGTTTGTGTGCTATAAATATTATACAAATAAACCACGATTAGTAAAAAAAGATTTAAATATACATACATGTACTATATAAATATTTACTTAATACGAAAATTTAAAATTAAAATTAAATAAAAATGTTCATGTTTTTATTTTCAAAACATTGGTATATTTATTTTAAAAACTACTATGCATATAAACGAAATAACTTATTTTTAAAACTTGTTCGTGTATTATTTAAAAACACTTTCTTATATTTAAATTAACATTTATTAATTGTTAAAAAATTATATAATTTAAACTTATAAAATTTCTTCTAAAATTATATTTAAAAATATTATTTTAATTGTACAAAAATTCATTAATTATGATCACTTTTGTAGTTCAATTTTTCATAATTAAAAATATTTATAATTTTAATTTTAAACTGTTGATATAGATATTCAGTCGTGTATAATATTGAAAATATATACTGTTTTTTAATATAAGTCATGAGTTAAAAATATACACATGCGAATACTTATAGCTACTAAGTAAAATTCATCATTTTAAAATTTAAACATAAGCCATGGGTGTATACTTTTTTGTATTCATTAAACATTATATCTAATATATACATTTTAAATGTCCATTTTAAGTAAATAATTTATATATACACGGGTATGTATTTCATTTTTTGTATTTACATAATATTGATAACACACAAATATTGAAACATAATTTTTATTACTTACGTTTTAAAATATCTTATAAAAATAGGTTGTGCAAAATGGGCTACAGGTGGCTGCAATATCTGCAGCCCATTTAAGCTCCACATGCGTCCTTCCTAAATATTTAGACGTTGTTATAATTATTGCACCAGTCAATGTGTGGGTTGGATTGGTTTGCTGTTTGTTTTGGTAGCCTGCGTTTGCGGGTTTGAAACCTGCCTAAAATCTTTTTCAATTGTAATATTATTTATTTATTTACATGCAGGGCCCACTAGGCATAGAGAAGAAAAATGCCACGTACATATGGTCTTTCTTGTCAATAATATTTTTTGAGGGGGTTTAAAAAAACAATCTTCCTGGTTCACTGGCTGACAGCAGACCCCACGCGCCTTGTCAGCACAGATTATGTATACAAAATGGGATATGCTCTGTATTTGCACGCCCGAGCCAAGTTCTTGCACCACTTCGATGTACACCGCAACTCCTAGCACCAAAGTGACCATTTGCGCCAAGTTCTAGCACCACCCGTGTGCGCACAACACCTGACGAAGTAAAGACTGAGATATTAAGCTTCTATGAGGAGTTGTACCACACTCAGGGATACACTCTGATGGATGAGCTACTGGACTGTGTCCAACCTCGGGTGACTGAGGCTTTGAATGATTTGCTAGAGAAAGATTTTGTTGCCAAGGAGGTGAAGGACGCACTCTTTGAGATGGCACCCTCGAAGGCCACGGGGGTCGACGGTTTTACAGCAGGATTCTATCGGCATTGGGATGTCATTGGGGAAGACATTACTGCAGCTGTCTTGGGATTTCTGAATGGGGGAGAGCTTCCTTTGGGTCTGAATGATACATCGATCACACTAATTCCAAAGGTTCGCAATCCCCTAAAAATCTCTCAATACAGACCGATTGCTCTATGCCCTGTCTTATACAAAATTGTAACAAAAGTCGCAGCCAACAGGACACGACTTATCCTTGATGAGGTCATAGGAGAGGAACAAAGCGCTTTTGTACCGGGCCGTCTAATTACGGATAATGTGTTGGTTGCGTACGAAACGGTTCACGCTATCAGAAAGAGGAAGAAGGGAAAGAACTCTTGCTGTGCGGTGAAATTAGATATGCTCAAAGCCTACGACAGAGTTGAATGGCACTATCTTGAGGCAATGTTGACAAGGCTAGGCTTTGAAGATCGCTTTATCAGATTGGTTATGAAGTGTGTATCCTCTGTGAGGTTTACAATTAAAGTAAATGGAGAGTTATTGCCATATTTCACTCCTACTAGGGGATTACGGCAAGGCGATCCGTGGTCACCCTACCTCTTTCTCATTTGTGCATAAGGCCTAACTTCACTCCTGAATAATTATGGAGGGATTCGGGTAAGTATTCATGCACCGTGGGTTAATCATCTACTATTTGCTGATGATAGTCTCATCTTTCTCAGTGCCAAAACTCAGAGTGCAGAACGGCTAAATGAAGTTCTCCGGATCTATGCGGACTGTTCGGGTCAAGCTGTGAATCGTGAGAAAAGTTATATTTTCTTCAGTGCAAATACAGGGCAGCCACTTCGAGAGGAGTTAAAATCTTCTCTTGGGATCTCCAAGGAAGTGTTTTCAGAACGCTATCTAGGGCTACCTACTGCTATTGGAAGAATAACCAGCGGCACCTTTTCTCATATTGTGGAGCGGGTGCGCGGCAAAATTAGTGGCTGGTCGGAAAGAAACTTAGCTTGTGCAGGGCGGGAGGTGTTGCTGAAGTCCATTGCCCAAGCAATACCAACCTACAGTATGAGTTGTTTCTTGCTGACAAAGAAGGTATGTAAGAAGGTTACTTCACCCATGGCTAAATACTGGTGGGCAGCTCTATTGACAGGCGATCCCTCCAGTGGCTATCGTGGAAGAAACTAACCAAGCCAAAGATCAAAGGAGGGATGGGCTTTAAGGATCCTGAACTGTTTAATCTCGCCATGCTCGGCAAGCAAGGCTGAAGGCTATTGACACATCCCAACAGTTTATGTGCGCGTGTACTAATAGGAAAGTATTACCCAAACACCGATTTTCTGCATGCCACGGTTCCCACTCGTGCTTCCTCAACCTGGAGAGCGATCGTGGCGGGTAGAAAAGCTCTAGGCTCTGGACTAATTCATAGGATTGGAGATGGTTTCTCTATATCCATATGGACTGATCAGTGGATCCCCAATACAATAAGTCTGAAACCCATGGGCCGAATTGGTTCTGCACCTTTGGAAAGGGTCTCAGACTTGATTGATGACTACACAGGAAATTGGAACGTGGACTTGGTCCGTGAAAACTACCTTCTCCCGGATGCGGAGGTAATTCTGAATATCCCTCTGAACCCGGCTGGGGGTGAAGATACTTTGGTGTGGGCCTTGGAAAAATCAGGTCAGTATACTGTTAAATCGGCGTATCGCTCTCTAATGACTCGCAACGAGCTTAGCACTCCAGAGGAAGGGACGATCACGGATACTTTATCATCAAACAAACAGTTATGGTCTGCTTTGTGGAAACTGCATGTCATACCAAAGGTCCGAGTGTTCTGGTGGAGGGTGCTCCGCGGTATCCTACCGGACGCTGCAACTCTGAAGTACAGACATATAAAACCTATATGCCGGTGCGATATATGCCTGGCCATGGATGAAACGCTTATGCATGCACTCATATTGTGCACACATGCTAAGTCGTTGCCAAGGATCGGCTTTACCTGAATCTACCCAAGCTAAGTCCACATACTTGGGCACGTGATATCTTGCTAGACCAGCAATTTTCTACAGATGACAGATGCAAGATCATCACCATTATGCACTCCATTTGGTCATCTCGTAACAGATGGACTCATGACAAAGAAGGGTACGATCCGGTCGCGGCCATCAAATGGGTGACTCTTTCACTCCTTGAGCTACCGCCAAGAAGTTCGAGACCCACCGCACCAAACTCGTGGCGTCCACCGGGCGCGGGTTGGATCATCATCAACACCGATGGTTCAGTATTACCAGATGCCCTCTCCGCAGGAGCAGGTGGAGTAGCTCGCTCGCACCTCGCGTTCTTGGGAGCATGGTGCAAGCCATTGTCAGGAGTTTCAGATCCTTTTGTCTCTGAGCTGTTGGCGTTTCGGGAGGGAGTGATTTTTGCTCAGCTCCGGGGATACTCACATGTGATAATACAGATTGATTGCTTGGAGCTGATCAACCTCTGGAATACGCGCACCACCACAAGATCAATTGCGGTGCCTATCTTGAGAGAATTGGAGGCTATTTTACCCAGTTTTGTTTCGTTTTTAGGTCAGCATGTCAGTAGGGAGTTAAATTGTCCGGCTCATAAGTGTGCGCAACGCGCGTGTTCACTAGATGGGACGGAGAGCTGGCTAGTTCAGAGCCCGGATTTCCTTTTCAGTTGCCTACGGGGATTGTAATCGGTTACTACTTTGCTGAATAAAGTTCTCCTTTCGTTGCAAAAAAATAGCACCACCAATGTAATTGACTCATCTATATATCATATCACTAAGCTCCCTAGGAATGGAAGCCTCTCATTCGATTGAGGTCACCAATTTGAAATTGGGTTATCGATTTTGACCGGGTCAACAATCTCCCACTCGAATATTTTAATTCACTATGCTCTTCAATTTTGAAGCTCTCTCAATGTATTGAGAAATTCAATTGGATTTGATTCATGATTTTGACTGGATCAACAATATTTCAAATCAATCAGAAGCAGCCAACTTATAAAAACATATCAACCCCGCGCACCCTCTCATCACCTATAAAAAAGAAGCCTCAACATATGATACTTTAGCACCAATATAGTATATGCAGCCACCACCGCAGAAATTTTCCCTATATAAGTATGAGTTGATTAGCAGACAACATAAAATCACATCGTGAAAGGCCCACCTAAACATCGCGTTATATGTGAATAAATAAGAAAACACACTCCATCATCTTCCCCACTAACCAAACCAAATACTCACTTCATTCCAAAATATAAGGTGTATTAGTTTACTGAAAAGTCAAATTTCTTTAACTTTGACTAAGTTCAGAGCCAAAAAAATCGGCGTCCACAATATTAGATAAATAAAATATGAAAATTCATTTCATGATGAATCTGAAAACCAGATTTGATATTACGGATATTGATACATTTCTACACAAATGTGGTCAAACTAAAGAGGTTTGACTTTTCAAAAAACTAATACACCTTATATTTTGAAATAGATGGAGTAAATAAAATAAAAAAAATCCAATAACATCAACATCAACAGCGCAGCAAAGCGCGCCCGACCCTTCTAGTAAAGATATTAAGCTCCCTAGAAAGAAAGCTCTTTGATGCGTCGTGGGTGGATTGAATGAGGGGTTAATTATCCTTTTGCCCTCAGTGGTGTTCATGTGCTCAGTTTTGCCCTCAGATGCGAATTGTCCTCGGTTTTGCCCCTAGTCCATGCACAGCTACTATGACGAGGCCAAACAGCCAGATTTGAGTCCATTCCGCCCGCCGGCGTTAGTGGTTGTGGGTCCGGAGCTTACACGTGGGACCGCGTGGACGTGGGTCCGGAGCTTACATGTGGGCTCGTGCAACAAAATCTCCAAATCATTCGTAGGATTCTAGCCGGCCAAATCGACGCCCACTCTGCCCATCCGCCGGCCGGCCGGCCTGCGCCGCCGCCGCCACCTGCCCCGCCACCAGCTGCACGGCCTGCTCCGCCGCTACCGTCCTGCGCCGACGCTCCACCGCTACCTATGACGCCCGCCACCTTCCTGTGACGCCACGGTTGGGGCGCACGCCACCTGCTCGACCCACGACGCGGCCTCCTTCCGTGCGCCCGGCCGGAGCGCTCAAAGGTGGGGGCTGCTGGAGCTGTTTGAACTAGGAGGAAGAACCCCAGGGCGAAACGGCGAGCAGCGGCGACCCCGGAGTATTTGGCAAGGCAGGCATCGGGCCGGAGATCCGCCCCATCCACGTACGACTGGGTTCCCGAGGGGTAAGTCACGCCTCCTGTTTAGATTGAGCTTAGTTGTGCATTTGAACAGTCGATTCGAGTAGGTTTGCCCAATTAGTGTGCTGATTGCTCTCTGTTTTCGTCGGTTAGGATGGAGTTGCGGTTTGCTTTCTTGGTGCACATTAGAAGGGACCGGTACATGTTCGATGCAAAGGATAAGAAGAAATACCAAGGAGATTTTGATTACCGGTTGCCAATGGCTAGTAATTGGAGTTTCAGACAATTTGGGGAGGTAATTTGTAGCCAATATCCTTGGGGTTTGCTTGATGAAGTGGTATACAAATACTATGATGGGGAAAAGAAATGGGTGACAGTTAGTAATGATGAAGAGCTGGCTACCATGTTTGCTAGACATAAAGAGAAAGATAATTTTCATGTGAGGCTGTAAATTGATGTGCTTGAGCAGGCATTTGGACCTAGGATGACGGGTGCAACATCTCGGGGAGAACCAAGTCGTCGTAATGGCATCTCTAGCCAGAACAGTTCAGTTGGTGCACGGCGACGTGGTGGCTCGACAAGTGTGGGCAACGACAGTAGGGTCCCCCTTGAAGTGGATCCTGATGACTACAATTCTGGGGTTGATGAAGAGAAGCTATATTCTGATGTTATTCAGAATTTACGACGGGCACCTCGGGCTGAAAACCAAGATGAGGCTCACAATGCAGTCCGTGTGGATGATGACGCGGTGGGTGAGGACGAAGACCTTGCAGCTATTGAATGGGACCCTTTGAACCCTCATATGGAAGAAGGTACCGTTTTTGCATCCATGACTGAGTGTAGAAATTCACTTGTGAAATACTGCATCAAGGTAGAACGTACTTCCAAGTTGACAAGAGCGATCAAGTACGTTACAGAGTGCACTGTCCGACTGAGGGTTGTCCATGGAGGCTGCTCGCATCTAAAATGCGAAATAGCACTAATGTTCAGGTCAAAGTGAACCCTTTTAAGCACACATGCCAGGAATCAACCCTTAGGAAGGATATAATCAGTAGAGCCAAGTCAAGATGGGTGGCAGAAGAAGTAAAGAGGTGGGTGAAAGAAAACCAGCAAGTGGATCCAAAGGAATTGCAGAAGAACATCAAAGATAAGTTCAAGATAGATTTACCATACATGAGGTTGTTCAATGGTAAACAACAAGCTATGGATTCTATTTATGGTAACTGGCAGGAAAGTTTTCAATTGTTGTATTCATTCAAAGGTGAAGTGGACAGGACCAGCCCAGGTAGTATTGTAGATATTGATCACCACACCGTGGAGTACACATTCAGGGGAGTGACAAAGACCAAGGAATGCTTTAGGAGGGTTTTTGTCTGCTTTGAGGCTTGTCGCCGGGGTTTTTTGGCAGGCTGCAGGCCTTATTTGGCTATTGATGCCACTTTTCTCACAGGAAGGTTTAAAGGACAGTTAGTAGCAACTTGTGCGGTTGATGCACACAGTTTTGTATTTCCAGTTGCCTACGGTGTGCTGGAGACAGAGTCTGAGGAGAGCTGGACTTGGTTTTTGCATAATCTGCGCTGGGCTATTGCACATCCCAATGGGTTGGTCATTCATACAGATGCTCGCAAAGGTTTAGAAGTGGCCGTGGACAATATGTTCCCTGGAGTAGAGCATAGGGAATGCACGCATCACCTAGCTGCAAATTTCATGAAGAAATTCAAAGGAAAGGTGTATACCGACAATTTACGGCCAACATCTTGCAGTGTGAAGAAGCACAACTACCACTTGAGGCAGTTATACATGAATCCCAAAGTGAAAGAATACTTGGAAACACACCACTCCAAGTTATGGGCCAGAAGCCAATTCAGTGAACTGAGCAAAGTTGACTATGTGCACAATAATCTAGCAGAGTCTTTCAACTCAACGATCCAGAAACTAAAGGGTCATTATGTGGTGGATTTGCTTGACAGGATAAGGATAGAATACATGCAGAAATTTCATTATCGTGCAGGAATAGCCGAGGCAAAATTCATGGGCCACATTATCATCCCTGCCGTGATGAATGAACTGAAGCAGAAAACAACAGGCTTGGAAATGAACATGACTCTTTGCTCGGGTACCACAGCAGAGATATCATATTTGGATAAAGAGAAGAGGGAATGGAGATATCCAGTGGATTTAGAAGCTAGAACTTGCAGTTGTAGGCAATGGCAGATAACTGGGTTGCCATGCATTCATGCCTTGTTTTTCATCACTTCTCTCCCAGGTCCAGCAGGGAACATACAACAGTATGTGCATGATTACTACTCTGTTGCAAGGTTCAAAGCCACATATGCTTATGCCTTGCCTGCTATGGAGGGAAAACAACAATGGGACATGGTGGACCCTGGATTCAAGCTTTGCGCTCCAGTTCTGAAGAGAGCAGCAGGTAGACCAAGGAAGAGTCGAATCAGACCTCGCAGCGAAGGAGCTGGACTTGGAGCGAGGAAGCATAAGTGCACAAGGTGTGGTGGGTCTGGTCATTTCGGTAAGTATTGTGATAACACAGTAGATCCAGCGTTCGGAGAGAGTTTCGATGAAGGCTTCGATGAAAATGTTGGTCAGCAGCCGGTTGCCTCAACAGATGATGAAAATGATGGTCAACGGCCGGTTGCATCAGATGAGGATTTTGACGAGGTTCCAAATGATGATGGTCAACAGCCGCATGATTTTGACGATGATCCAAAATATCCTCCAAATAATGATTCAAGTGAGGCTCCAAATGGTGATCCAAGTGAGGCTCCAAATGGTGATCATGGTGATCCAAGTGAGGCTCCAAATGATGTCCAAATGAGGCTCCAAATGGTGACCAACCTTCTGTTGTTGTGAGTTCTGCTAGGTATGTACATCTTGCAAGGGTCAAATACTACTGTACATTTATCACTTGACATGATCTCATTACCCTTTATGTTTTGCACAACTCTATGGTAGGTTTGAAGAAGATGCGCAAGGTACCGACAACCAAGAGGAGAAGAGAAGAAGCAATGAGCACAAGGTGCACGAGGAGCAAAGTGATGGCAAGAAGCTCAAGGAATAGACAGAAGCCCCAACGCTATTTATGTATAATTATGAAACATTATGAATAATGTTGTATTTTTGTTGGATGATGTTGGACCTATGTTAGAAGGGTACCCATGTTAGAACTATGTTTGAATGATGTTGGACCTATGTTAGAACTTCAAATTTGACATGCTATATGGATGTTGGAATTCTTTCGTAACTTTGGTAAACTCACATTCATGAAAAATGTGCTAAAAAGAGCTCCAAAGGTAGGGTAAACGGCCTCATTTCTAAGCAAGATTTTTTTGACCTTGTCTAAATGAGCCAAATAACTTTCCTACACATATATATATTCTATATACACAGACTATGTGCGCTGGTTTTTCCTTATTTTGATTTTTTGAATTTTGTTTTGCTCATTTGAATTCTGGTCAAACCTAACTTTGATCAAGATTTAAACAAGTCTAAAACATCAAAATGAAAAACTAAGCCTGGATCCTTCTTAATCAATCCAAAATGAAGCTGTGGTGAGGTTTTTGAAATTTTCATGAAAAATGTGCTAAAAAGAGGGGTCCAAAAGGTAGGGTAAACGGCCTCATTTCTAAGCAAGGTTTTTTTCGACCTTGTCTAAATCAGCCAAATAACTTTCCTACACATATATTCTATACATACAGACTATGTGCGCTGGTTTTTCCATTTTTTAATTTTCTTTAATTTGTTTTGCTCATTTGAATTCTGGTCAAACTTAACTTTGACCAAGATTTAAACAAGTCTAAAACATCAAAATGAAAAACTAAGCCTGGATCCTTCTTAGTCACTCGAAAATGAAGCTGTGGTGAGTTTTTTTGAAATTTTCATGTTCATGTCCCCAAAACACTTCTCTTCACTTCATACAAGAGAGTTTGAGATACTCGAGATATCACATAAGACACATGAACTTATTGTTTAAATGCATGTAAACCTTGTTTATCAACTTAAATCGTTAGTATATGACATAAGAAGACTATGTGCGCAGGTTTTTTATTTTTCTGTTTTTTATTTAATTTATTATGCTCATTTGAAATCTGGTCAAACATATCTTGGACTGCTCCAAACCCCTCCCAAACCCCGCTAACCCTAGCGCCGAACAAGGACCGTCCATCTAACCCTAGCGGCGATCAAGGGCCGTCGATCTAACCCTTCTAGAAGGAATCTGCGGGGAGGAGGGGGGCGATCCGCGAGATGCAATCTGATTGGCCGGGAGATTGTTTTTTCTAAACAAGTACCGGGTGCGCTGGATGGACCGTTGGGCCGTCTCGTTGGCTGGGCCTGAGACCGTAGTTAATAGCCCGTCTCAGCCTTTCCAGGCCTGCATGCATGGGAAGGGCGGCGACATGGGTTTGCATGCGCGGGAGGTGGACGTGCATGCATGCGAGCGAGGCGAGCGAGGAGCGCTAGGCTAGCGAGGCGAGCTACGTGGCCATGCACGTATTGATTCAGAGTTAGGCCATTACGGTAGTGGTTCAGATTACGGCAGCGAGTCAGATGCACGGGCCCGGTCAAAGAGCTTCGCCATGCAGTGATTCAGATGCACGCACGCGTCCCATGCATCATTTTCGTGCAAAAATTTAAGGGTCCAAAACGTAACGGATACACACACGCGTCCGGATTCACACATGCACCGTTCTCATCCTTTCTCTCTTCCTCTCCCACCCACAGGCCTATAAATTGGGCGCCTCTCTTCCTCTCCCACCCACAAGCCAGATCCGATCCATTCTCTCCAACTTCAAACACCCAAGCGACCGAGCCCTCTCCAAGCGACCAAGTGAAGATGCAGTTCAATGGGCCGACCTTCAACCGTCCGCCTGTCGTGCTGGAGCTGCGCTACCCACCGGGCGTGCTCGTGGAGAGGGAGCTCCGTGTGTGTGCAATTTCAAGGTGGAGGGGTTCCGTCGAACTCACCCGCGCCTTCCTTAGAGCCGGCTATGCCCACCTCCCACGGGGCTCGCCTAGGATGTTCACCCTCAACGAGGTTCGTGACCGCGGCGGCATCCTCCTCCTGCTCACGGTAACCTTCACCAACCCGTTTGACGCGCGCGAGCTCCTCGACCAAGTCTTTTGGTGCAGCTGCGAGGCCATCTTCTTCATGGTGTAGAACATCTACACCAACTACGAGAGCATCGTCCCCACTCCAGGCCAGATGCACTCCCTTCCCTACGACGAGGAGGAGGAGGTGTGAAGTTGAAGACTGTGTTGAAGGGGCGCGCGGCCAAGGTGGAAGAAGGAGGTCAAGATGAAGATGTTCAAGCCCGAAGTCAAGCTCGTCATGTTTCGTTTTTATTTTGTTGCTTTTCTATGTTGTGCGTGCCGTGTCGTGTAGTGTCGTGTCCGTGAACTTATGGGTCCAAGTTATTATTGCTTAATGTAAGGGTATGGTGTGTTGCATCTTATCTAAGTTATTATGTGTGTTAAAAAATGTTCGTGCCCAAACATATCATTTCTTCCCTAAACCAAGTCATGAAGTTCGAGAACTTGTGGTTTTCATTAATGAAGATCGGAGGGGGTGAGAAGCCCTCTCTTTCATTAAAAAAACCAAGTCATGAACTAACATGCAAATTTGTTCCCTTTAAATCCTAAACCAAGTTCCACTCTAACCCTAAACCAAGTGCCACTCTAACCAAAATCATGTGGCAGTGCAAACATACGTTTCCAACCCTCCAAAATTTCAATGCAAAACAAAGGAAAACCACTCTCACGCGTGTGCAAACATTCACGGTCTCACTATGTATACATTCCTTCCCTACCCATCTCAAAGTCTTTCCATCTGTCCTAGCGGTTACCAGTGCAACACTAAACGCCACAAACCCATGCGGTCCTGGGTTCGAGTCCCCAGCCACACCAATTTTTTGTGCATTTTCCACCCTTCATTTTTTAGACAAATTATTTTTTTCTCAATGTAATGCCCTTAAAAAATGTTCATTTATTTTGGCACCAGGTGTAAACCTCTACCAGAGCTGAGGCACATTTTCCATGACATTTTGGTCTTTGATTTAAATCACGGTGTATTTGAATTGGAGTAATTAAATTGCTATTAAATATTTAACAGCTCCAAAAAATTTCTAAACTTAATTGTTTGGCTCTGGAATAATTCAATTAGCTTCCACAAAAAGTTTCAGCATTATGATTTACTGCCTAAATTAAATCAGAACAGAAAACAGAAAAACACGCAAGAGAACCCCCGAATGGGCCTAATTGGATGCAGTTGGCCCATTAGTCTAGCCTGCACTTGGCTCTACGCTCTGAATTTGGCCCACAGAGGAACCTTTTTTTTGACAGAAAGGCAGAGCAGAGAGCTGCATTTCATTGATCAAAAGTTTCTGAATTCCTCATTTCTTCTCCTTTTTTCAACATATTTAAATGTTGGTCACTTCTTCTTTTTTTTCAACATTTAAACAACTTTGACCAACATTTAAACTAGGTGAATTTCTCATACAATTTCAAGCTTACAAATTCCTCCATAATTCATGCCTTTCCATACATTTTCAACATTACAACCAGTGCGATTACCATACCTACAAATGCCCAAAAGTAATTGCAAATGGGTATTGGTATATGTGCTTGATCTTCAAGCTTCCTAACCTTCTTCTTCAACATCCTAAGCTCAACAACTAGCTCTCTGTCAGTGCGTGCTTCGCCCTCCATCTCTTCTTCCGGAGCTCGTGCTGCGGCCACTGCCGTTCGTGGCAGCATGCACAACCATTCTTCATGCTCTTCTTGCAGTTCATTCATCAGAGTCTTGGCCAGAGCATCGACCCAAAGAAAGAAGCATGTCATCTGCATGAACACCAAACAGATCAACCCATTGCTCAAAGATCCCGACCACGAAAATGATGCAATTGCCCCGATTCTTACCCCATTCTCGCTGCACACGTAGAACGGACGATTATGGTTCCTCGGTGTGTGAGAAACCCTCCGATCAACTGCCGCCCGGCACCGCGGACAAACGAAGACAGGCATGTCCACACGCGCCCGGCTCTGCATCCGTGAGGTGGTGCGGGAGCTTGAGGAAGACATGGAGCTCGGAGCCGAAGGGGATCTCAACGCCGCCGCACCCTCCACAGCTAGCTTCCCACCGCCATGCTCTCTCTCTCTCTCTCTCTCTCTCTCTCTCTCTCTCGCCGTGGTCACCGCCGTGCTCTCTATCGCCGTGGTCACCGCCGCTGTCGCCCGCTTATATAGCACACCCACAATGGCTCTCTGCTCAACAGCTCTCTGCTGGGTCCCACAAGCCACGTGTGCAACTGTCTGAATAGAATTGTCCGTCTCTGCCGCCTGGTCCCACCTGTAAGGGCCAAGTCAAAAGGTTGACCTGACGGAGATGGCAGAGTTCACCGAACGAGTCGGTGCGCATGGACTAGGGACAAAACTGAGCACAATTCGCATCTGAGGGCAAAACTGAGCACATGGACACCACTGAGGGAAAAAGGATAATTAACCCTTGAATGACTGGGTCCCGGTTGTAAGAAGGTCTTCGTTGTTTCAGCTGCTTGGATCTAGATATTGGTGTGCATGGTTGGCATATGCTTGACACCCTCTTCCTTAATTGTTTGGAGACATAGTCGACGGACATTGCTTGCTACGAACCTAGCCTGCTGAAAACCCAATGTTGTCATATGGTTCTCCTTGTTTGACAAAAAATTAGTGGTTGGGGCGCACCCTTGGTGTGTGCTACCTCTTGAGCACTGCGTTGGTTTTCCCTTGAAGAGGAAACGGTGATGCAGTAAAGTAGCGTAAGTATTTCCCTCCGTTTCGAGAACCAAGGTACGAATCCAGTAGGAGACCACGCTCAAGTCCCACGCACCTACAAAAAAATAAGAACCTTGCAACCAACGTGATAAAGGGTTTGTCAATCCCTTCACGGCCACTTGCAAAAGTGAGATGTGATAGAGATGACAAGATAATATTTTTGGTATTTTTATGATAAAGACTAAAAGTAAAGAAAGCAAAATAAACGGTAATAGAAATAACGGTAGATTAATATGATAGAGAATAGACCCGGGGGCCATAGGTTTCACTAGTGGCTTCTCTCAAGATAGCATAAGTATTACGGTGGGTAAACGAATTACTGTCGAGCAATTGATAGAATTGAGCATAGTTATGAGAATATCTAGGTATGATCATGGATATAGGCATCACGTCCGTGACAAATAGACCGACTCCTGCCTGCATCTACTACTATTACTCCACACATCGACCGCTATCCAGCATGCATCTAGAGTATTAAGTTCATAAGAACGGAGTAACGCTTTAAGCAAGGTGACATGATGTAGAGGGATAAACTCATGCAATATCATATAAAATCCATCTTTTTATCCTCGATGGCAACAATACAATACGTGTCGTTTCGCCTACTGTCACTGGGTTCGAGCACCGCAAGATTGAACCCAAAGCTAAGCACTTCTCCCATTGCAAGAAAGATCAATCTAGTAGGCCAAACCAAACTGATAATTCGAAGAGACTTGCAAAGATAACCAATCATACATAAAAGAATTCAGAGGAGATTCAAATATTGTTCATAGATAATCTTGATCATAAACCCACAATTCATCGGATCTCGACAAACACACCGCAAAAAGAAGAGTTACATCAAATAGATCTCCAAGAGAATCGAGGAGAACTTTGTATTGAGATCCAAAGAGAGAGAAGAAGCCATCTAGCTAAAAACTATGGACCCGAAGTTCTGAGGTAAACTACTCACACATCATCGGAGAGGCTATGGTGTTGATGTAGAAGCCCTCCGTGATCAATGCCCCCTCTGGCGGAGCGCCGGAAAAGGCCCCAAGATGGGATCTCACGGGTACAGAAGGTTGCGGCGGTGGAAATAGCGTTTTGGCTCCTCCTCTGATGTTTTCGGGGTACGTAGGTATATATAGGAGGAAGAAGTAGGTCGGTGGAGCCACGAGGGGCCCACGAGGGTGGAGGGCGCGCCTAGGGCGGTAGGCGCCCCCCTGCCTCCTGGCCTCCTTGTTGATTGCTTGACGTCCACTCCAAGTCCTCTAGATCACGTTTGTTCAGAAAATCACGTTCTCGAAGGTTTCATTCCGTTTGGACTCCGTTTGATATTCCTTTCCTTCAAAACACTGAAATAGGCAAAAAAAAAACAGCAATTTGGGATGGGCCTCGGTTAATAGGTTAGTCCCAAAAATAATATAAAAGTGTATAATAAAGCCCATTGAACATCCAAAACGGATAATATAATAGCATGGAACAATAAAAAATTATAGATATGTTGGAGACGTATCAAGCATCCCCAAGCTTAATTCCTGCTCGTCCTCGAGTAGGTAAATGATAAAAACAGAATTTTTGATGTGGAATGCTTCTTAGCATAATTTTCAATGTAATTCTTTTTATTGTGGCATGAATATTTAGATCCGAATGATTCAAGATAAAAGTTTAATGTTGACATAAAAACAATAGTACTTCAAACATGCTAACCAAGCAATTATGTCTTATCAAAATAACATAGCCAAAGAAAGCTCATCCCTACAAAATCATATAGTTAGGCCATGCTTCAATTCGTCACACAAAACGTTCTCATCATGCATAACCCCGATGACAAGCCGAGCAATTGGTTCATACTTTTTAACGCGCTTTAGCCTTTTCAACCCTTACGCAATACATGAGCGCAAGCCATGGTTATAGCACTATGGGTGGAATAAAGTATAATGATGGGGGTTATGTGAGAAGACAAAAAGGTAGAAAGTCTCACACTGACGCGGCTAATCAATAGGCTATGGAGATTCCCATCAATTGATGTCAATGAGAGGAGTAGGGATTGCCATGCAACGGATGCACTAGAGCTATAAATATATGAAAGCTCAACAAAAGAAACTAAGTGGGTGTGCATCCAGCTTGCTTGCTCACGAAGACCTAGGGCATTTTGAGGAAGCCCATCATTGGAATACACAAGCCAAGTTCTATAATGAAAAATTCCCACTAGTATATGAAAGTGACAACATAGGAGACTCTCTATCATGAAGATCACGGTGCTACTTTAAAGCACAAGTGTGGAAAAATGATAGTAACATTGTCCCTTCTCTCTTTTTCTCTCTTTTTTTCTCTTTTTTTCTTTTTTTTGTTGGGCCTTCTCTTTTTCTTTGGCCTTTTTTTCAGTACGGAATCTCATCCCGACTTGTGGGGGAATCATAGTCTCCATCATCCTTTCCTCACATGGGACAATGATCTAATAATGATGATCATCACACTTTTATTACTTACAACTCAATACTTAGAACAAAATATGACTCTATGTGAATGCCTCTGGCGGTGTACCGGGATATGCAATGCATCAAGAGTGACATGTATAAAAAATTATGAAAGGTGGCTTTGCCACTAATACGATGTCAACTACATGATCATGCAAAGCAATATGACAATGATGGAGCGTGTCATAATAAACGGAACGGTGGTAAGTTGCATGGCAATATATCTCGGAATGGCTATGGAAATACCATGATAGGTAGGTATGGTGGCTATTTTGAGGAAGATATAAGGAGGTTTATGTGTGATAGAGTGTATCATATCACGGGGTTTGGATGCACCGGCGAAGTTTGCACCAACTCTCAAGGCGAGAAAGGGCAATGCACGATACCGTAGAGGCTAGAAAATTGTGGAAGGTTGAGAGTGCGTATAATCCATGGACTCACATTAGTCATAAAGAACTCATATACTTATTGCAAAAGTTTATTAGCCCTTAAAGCAAAGTACTACTACGCATGCCCCTAGAGGGATAGATTGGTAGGAAAAGACCATCGCTCCTCCCCGACCGCCACTCATAAGGAAAGCAATAAAAGAACACCTTATGTGTCAAAAATGTCACACAACTTTTACCATACGTGCATGCTACGGGACTTGCCAACCTTAACACAAGTATTTTTCAATTTCACAATTACTCAACTAGCACACTCTAATATTACCACCTTTATATCTCAAAACACTTATCAAGTATCAAACTTCTCATGATATTCAATGAAATCAATATGGAAGTTTTTATTATGCTCATCTTGGATGCCTATCACATTCGGATTAATTTCACAATTAAAGCAAATTACCATGTTGTTTAAGACTCTCAAAATAATATAAGTGAAGCATGAGAGATCACTAATTTCTATAAAATAAAACCATGTGATGCCCAGATAATTAAGCTACAGTAACATTCTGCTAATGATGCCGCGTCACCTCAGTTACTGTTGATAATCTCGTGATGGTTAAAAAATGATCCAAATTCAAATTTAAAATAAAGGCAAACAACAAAAGTTAAAAAAATTAAAACAAATGTTCGTGAGATGACATATAATTCATAGGTAATTATGGTGGAGAATCCACATCTTTATAAAGTAATTAAAGGCTCTAAAATAATTAAAACAGGGTAAAAACTGTAATTTAAAATGCTTTTCCAAATTATAAAATTTCAAAACATTTAGTAACTCTCAAACCTTTTTGTGGCATAGTCGAAATTAGCAACACTATTTATGGACCAAGTTTCACATTTTATAAAACTAGTTTACTATTAATAAAGTCAAAACAAAAAGTATAAAAGTTACAAAACTATAAGAAATGAAAAAGAGCTAAAGTGCAATGCGCACTTGAGCCCACTAGCTATAGTACCAGCCCAGCCAACCACAGCGGTCATCTCCTTCCTCTGTTCACCAGAGGCGCCGTGGACGCAGCACGCACGTCGACGCCGCCGATGCACACGCGTCGTTGATCCTGCGGTCCCATGGATGGGATAAGACCACCCTCGCCTCCCCAAGCGAACCCTAGCGGCATTCCCTTCCTTTCCCCGCGCCGTTTTTGCTCCTTCTCGAGCTCCACCGAGAGACCCATGGCCGCGCCTTCGCCACCACCGTGGCTACTACCCTCCCCATCGTCTAGGATTGAGCCAAGAGGTCTGCCTGGCTCTGCTGCTTCCTCTACGCTGAAGAACACAAGCTGAATGCCTCTGCTTCGAACGGATCGAGTCGGGAGCTACCACGACGTCGTCATCGACCTCGGCTTCGTCTTCGGCCACCGGAGCTCTGCCGCGCCGGTCCACACCTCAGCTGCTCCTAAACCTCCACCGAGCCATTGTGTGCTCTCTAGGTGAGCACCGCACCACTTCCCCTCATTCCTCTTCTCGAATTCGAGCTCTGCGTAGCCGTCGCCGTTGATGCCGTAGCCCGCCACCACTGTTCGCCTCGCCCTACTTCCCCCGCTCGTGAGTCCGCACCCTCGCGCTGCCCTCACGCCGCGCTCCCCTGCTGCTTCATGTCGTTGCTGCTGCTCATACGCCTGCTGCTACTGCTACTCATAGGCCTGCTGCTGCTGTTCTCCTCGCCCGCGTGCTCCCCGGCCATCGCTGATTGTTTCTGTCGCTCCGCTGCTCCGCCGCTGCGCTGCTTTGCTGTTGCCTGCCTGCGCTGCTTGCTGCTTGCTACCTCTTGAGCACTGCGTTGGTTTTCCCTTGAAGAGGAAAGGGTGATGCAGTAAAGTAGCATAAGTATTTCCCTCAGTTTTTGAGAACCAATGTATCAATCCAGTAGGAGACCACGCTCGAGTCCCACGCGCCTACACAAACAAATAAGAACCTCGCACCCAACGCGATAAAGGGGTTGTCAATCCCTTCACGGTCACTTACGAGAGTGAGATCTGATAGAGATGATAAGATAATATTTTTGGTATTTTTATGATAAAGACTAAAAGTAAAGAAAGCAAAATAAACGGCGCCAGAAATAGCTTGTTGACGGGAGATTAATATGATGGAAAATAGACCCGCGGGCCATAGGTTTCACTAGTGGCTTCTCTCAAGATAGCATAAGTATTACGGTGGGTAAACGAATTACTGTCGAGCAATTGATAGAATTGAGCATAGTTATGAGAATATCTAGGTATGATCATGTATATAGGCATCACGTCCGTGACAAATAGACCGACTCCTGCCTGCATCTACTACTATTACTCCACACATCGACCGCTATCCAGCATGCATCTAGAGTATTAAGTTCATAAGAACGGAGTAACGCTTTAAGCAAGGTGACATGATGTAGAGGGATAAACTCATGCAATATCATATAAAATCCATCTTTTTATCCTCGATGGCAACAATACAATACGTGTCGTTTCGCCTACTGTCACTGGGTTCGAGCACCGCAAGATTGAACCCAAAGCTAAGCACTTCTCCCATTGCAAGAAAGATCAATCTAGTAGGCCAAACCAAACTGATAATTCGAAGAGACTTGCAAAGATAACCAATCATACATAAAAGAATTCAGAGGAGATTCAAATATTGTTCATAGATAATCTTGATCATAAACCCACAATTCATCGGATCTCGACAAACACACCGCAAAAAGAAGAGTTACATCAAATAGATCTCCAAGAGAATCGAGGAGAACTTTGTATTGAGATCCAAAGAGAGAGAAGAAGCCATCTAGCTAAAAACTATGGACCCGAAGTTCTGAGGTAAACTACTCACACATCATCGGAGAGGCTATGGTGTTGATGTAGAAGCCCTCCGTGATCAATGCCCCCTCTGGCGGAGCGCCGGAAAAGGCCCCAAGATGGGATCTCACGGGTACAGAAGGTTGCGGCGGTGGAAATAGCGTTTTGGCTCCTCCTCTGATGTTTTCGGGGTACGTAGGTATATATAGGAGGAAGAAGTAGGTCGGTGGAGCCACGAGGGGCCCACGAGGGTGGAGGGCGCGCCTAGGGCGGTAGGCGCCCCCCTGCCTCCTGGCCTCCTTGTTGATTGCTTGACGTCCACTCCAAGTCCTCTAGATCACGTTTGTTCAGAAAATCACGTTCTCGAAGGTTTCATTCCGTTTGGACTCCGTTTGATATTCCTTTCCTTCAAAACACTGAAATAGGCAAAAAAAACAGCAATTTGGGATGGGCCTCGGTTAATAGGTTAGTCCCAAAAATAATATAAAAGTGTATAATAAAGCCCATTGAACATCCAAAACGGATAATATAATAGCATGGAACAATAAAAAATTATAGATATGTTGGAGACGTATCAAGCATCCCCAAGCTTAATTCCTGCTCGTCCTCGAGTAGGTAAATGATAAAAACAGAATTTTTGATGTGGAATGCTTCTTAGCATAATTTTCAATGTAATTCTTTTTATTGTGGCATGAATATTTAGATCCGAATGATTCAAGATAAAAGTTTAATGTTGACATAAAAACAATAGTACTTCAAACATGCTAACCAAGCAATTATGTCTTATCAAAATAACATAGCCAAAGAAAGCTCATCCCTACAAAATCATATAGTTAGGCCATGCTTCAATTCGTCACACAAAACGTTCTCATCATGCATAACCCCGATGACAAGCCGAGCAATTGGTTCATACTTTTTAACGCGCTTTAGCCTTTTCAACCCTTACGCAATACATGAGCGCAAGCCATGGTTATAGCACTATGGGTGGAATAAAGTATAATGATGGGGGTTATGTGAGAAGACAAAAAGGTAGAAAGTCTCACACTGACGCGGCTAATCAATAGGCTATGGAGATTCCCATCAATTGATGTCAATGAGAGGAGTAGGGATTGCCATGCAACGGATGCACTAGAGCTATAAATATATGAAAGCTCAACAAAAGAAACTAAGTGGGTGTGCATCCAGCTTGCTTGCTCACGAAGACCTAGGGCATTTTGAGGAAGCCCATCATTGGAATACACAAGCCAAGTTCTATAATGAAAAATTCCCACTAGTATATGAAAGTGACAACATAGGAGACTCTCTATCATGAAGATCACGGTGCTACTTTAAAGCACAAGTGTGGAAAAATGATAGTAACATTGTCCCTTCTCTCTTTTTCTCTCTTTTTTTTCTCTTTTTTCTTTTTTTTGTTGGGCCTTCTCTTTTTCTTTGGCCTTTTTTTCAGTACGGAATCTCATCCCGACTTGTGGGGGAATCATAGTCTCCATCATCCTTTCCTCACATGGGACAATGATCTAATAATGATGATCATCACACTTTTATTACTTACAACTCAATACTTAGAACAAAATATGACTCTATGTGAATGCCTCTGGCGGTGTACCGGGATATGCAATGCATCAAGAGTGACATGTATAAAAAATTATGAAAGGTGGCTTTGCCACTAATACGATGTCAACTACATGATCATGCAAAGCAATATGACAATGATGGAGCGTGTCATAATAAACGGAACGGTGGTAAGTTGCATGGCAATATATCTCGGAATGGCTATGGAAATACCATGATAGGTAGGTATGGTGGCTATTTTGAGGAAGATATAAGGAGGTTTATGTGTGATAGAGTGTATCATATCACGGGGTTTGGATGCACCGGCGAAGTTTGCACCAACTCTCAAGGCGAGAAAGGGCAATGCACGATACCGTAGAGGCTAGAAAATTGTGGAAGGTTGAGAGTGCGTATAATCCATGGACTCACATTAGTCATAAAGAACTCATATACTTATTGCAAAAGTTTATTAGCCCTCAAAGCAAAGTACTACTACGCATGCCCCTAGAGGGATAGATTGGTAGGAAAAGACCATCGCTCCTCCCCGACCGCCACTCATAAGGAAAGCAATAAAAGAACACCTTATGTGTCAAAAATGTCACACAACTTTTACCATACGTGCATGCTACGGGACTTGCCAACCTTAACACAAGTATTTTTCAATTTCACAATTACTCAACTAGCACACTCTAATATTACCACCTTTATATCTCAAAACACTTATCAAGTATCAAACTTCTCATGATATTCAATGAAATCAATATGGAAGTTTTTATTATGCTCATCTTGGATGCCTATCACATTCGGATTAATTTCACAATTAAAGCAAATTACCATGTTGTTTAAGACTCTCAAAATAATATAAGTGAAGCATGAGAGATCACTAATTTCTATAAAATAAAACCATGTGATGCCCAGATAATTAAGCTACAGTAACATTCTGCTAATGATGCCGCGTCACCTCAGTTACTGTTGATAATCTCGTGATGGTTAAAAAATGATCCAAATTCAAATTTAAAATAAAGGCAAACAACAAAAGTTAAAAAAATTAAAACAAATGTTCGTGAGATGACATATAATTCATAGGTAATTATGGTGGAGAATCCACATCTTTATAAAGTAATTAAAGGCTCTAAAATAATTAAAACAGGGTAAAAACTGTAATTTAAAATGCTTTTCCAAATTATAAAATTTCAAAACATTTAGTAACTCTCAAACCTTTTTGTGGCATAGTCGAAATTAGCAACACTATTTATGGACCAAGTTTCACATTTTATAAAACTAGTTTACTATTAATAAAGTCAAAACAAAAAGTATAAAAGTTACAAAACTATAAGAAATGAAAAAGAGCTAAAGTGCAATGCGCACTTGAGCCCACTAGCTATAGTACCAGCCCAGCCAACCACAGCGGTCATCTCCTTCCTCTGTTCACCAGAGGCGCCGTGGACGCAGCACGCACGTCGACGCCGCCGATGCACACGCGTCGTTGATCCTGCGGTCCCATGGATGGGATAAGACCACCCTCGCCTCCCCAAGCGAACCCTAGCGGCATTCCCTTCCTTTCCCCGCGCCGTTTTTGCTCCTTCTCGAGCTCCACCGAGAGACCCATGGCCGCGCCTTCGCCACCACCGTGGCTACTACCCTCCCCATCGTCTAGGATTGAGCCAAGAGGTCTGCCTGGCTCTGCTGCTTCCTCTACGCTGAAGAACACAAGCTGAATGCCTCTGCTTCGAACGGATCGAGTCGGGAGCTACCACGACGTCGTCATCGACCTCGGCTTCGTCTTCGGCCACCGGAGCTCTGCCGCGCCGGTCCACACCTCAGCTGCTCCTAAACCTCCACCGAGCCATTGTGTGCTCTCTAGGTGAGCACCGCACCACTTCCCCTCATTCCTCTTCTCGAATTCGAGCTCTGCGTAGCCGTCGCCGTTGATGCCGTAGCCCGCCACCACTGTTCGCCTCGCCCTGCTTCCCCCGCTCGTGAGTCCGCGCCCTCGCGCTGCCCTCACGCCGCGCTCCCCTGCTGCTTCATGTCGTTGCTGCTGCTCATACGCCTGCTGCTACTGCTACTCATAGGCCTGCTGCTGCTGTTCTCCTCGCCCGCGTGCTCCCCGGCCATCGCTGATTGTTTCTGTCGCTCCGCTGCTCCGCCGCTGCGCTGCTTTGCTGTTGCCTGCCTGCGCTGCTCGCTGCTTGCTACCTCTTGAGCACTGCGTTGGTTTTCCCTTGAAGAGGAAAGGGTGATGCAGTAAAGTAGCATAAGTATTTCCCTCAGTTTTTGAGAACCAATGTATCAATCCAGTAGGAGACCATGCTCGAGTCCCACGCGCCTACACAAACAAATAAGAACCTCGCAACCAACGCGATAAAGGGGTTGTCAATCCCTTCACGGTCACTTACGAGAGTGAGATCTGATAGAGATGATAAGATAATATTTTTGGTATTTTTATGATAAAGACTAAAAGTAAAGAAAGCAAAATAAACGGCGCCAGAAATAGCTTGTTGACGGGAGATTAATATGATGGAAAATAGACCCGGGGGCCATAGGTTTCACTAGTGGCTTCTCTCAAGATAGCATAAGTATTACGGTGGGTAAACGAATTACTGTCGAGCAATTGATAGAATTGAGCATAGTTATGAGAATATCTAGGTATGATCATGTATATAGGCATCACGTCCGTGACAAGTAGACCGACTCCTGCCTGCATCTACTACTATTACTCCACACATCGACCGCTATCCAGCATGCATCTAGAGTATTAAGTTCATAAGAACGGAGTAACGCTTTAAGCAAGGTGACATGATGTAGAGGGATAAACTCATGCAATATGATATAAAATCCATCTTTTTATCCTCGATGGCAACAATACAATACGTGTCGTTTCGCCTACTGTCACTGGGTTCGAGCACCGCAAGATTGAACCCAAAGCTAAGCACTTCTCCCATTGCAAGAAAGATCAATCTAGTAGGCCAAACCAAACTAATAATTCGAAGAGACTTGCAAAGATAACCAATCATACATAAAAGAATTCAGAGGAGATTCAAATATTGTTCATAGATAATCTTGATCATAAACCCACAATTCATCGGATCTCGACAAACACACCGCAAAAAGAAGAGTTACATCAAATAGATCTCCAAGAGAATCGAGGAGAACTTTGTATTGAGATCCAAAGAGAGAGAAGAAGCCATTTAGCTAAAAACTATGGACCCGAAGTTCTGAGGTAAACTACTCACACATCATCGGAGAGGCTATGGTGTTGATGTAGAAGCCCTCCGTGATCAATGCCCCCTCTGGCGGAGCGCCGGAAAAGGCCCCAAGATGGGATCTCATTGGTACAGAAGGTTGCGGCGGTGGAAATAGGGTTTTGGCTCCTCCTCTGATGTTTTCAGGGTACGTAGGTATATATAGGAGGAAGAAGTAGGTCGTTGGAGCCACGAGGGGCCCACGAGGGTGGAGGGCGCGCCTAGGGGGGTAGGCACCCCCTGCCTCGTGGCTTCCTTGTTGGTTGCTTGACATCCACTCCAAGTCCTCTGGATCACGTTTGTTTCGAAAATCATGTTCCCGAAGGTTTCATTCCGTTTGGACTCCGTTTGATATTCTTTTTCTGCGAAACACTAAAATAGGCAAAAAAACAGCAATTTGGGCTGGGCCTCCGGTTAATAGGTTAGTCCCAAAAATAATATAAAAGTGTATAATAAAGCCCATAAATCATCCAAAACAGAATATAATATAGCATGGAACAATCAAAAGTTATAGATACATTGGAGACGTATCACTACTGCTAGTCCTCTTTGCTGCTGCTCGCCTGCTCCTGCTGCCGCCGCCTGCGCCCGTTGCTAGCTCCGGCACCGCCGCCCGGCGCGCCCGCGGCTCCGGTCTCCTCCGCCTCCGCCCGTCACCAGCGCCATTCCCAGCCACCCCCATCCTCTCGCGGCCGCGTCCGCCGCCCTTCCCGGCGGCCCCGACGAGCCAACCTGCGCGCGCCCTAACCCCCGTCCGCTCCCTGGCCGTGCGCTGGTGTGCGCCGCACCACTTCCTGGCTCCTGTCGCTGGCTCTCTGCCAGGGGCTGCCGTGCTCGCTCGCGTGCGTGCCCGGCCGGCTGGGCTCTGCCCAGTAAGGCCGGCCCCTATTTGGACTTAGATTAGGATTAGTTAGTTTCTAATTAGCTTAATAGCAAATGACATGTGGGACCACTGCTAATTTAAAATAGATAATTAAAACATGTAAAAAATTTAGTGTATGACAAAGGGTCCCACTGGACCGTTGACCGGTCAAACGTGGACCAGTCAACTGCTGACTCGACAGTGTTGATGGTGTAATTTGGCTAGAGAATATGATCTGCCAAATTATATAGGTTATTGATCAAGCTAATAAGCTAATATATTTCTTCAAGTGTTGTAACCGGTGTTTTACAAGGACCAGCAGTTACATGGGGCAAGTCCTGCCCAGATCCTGGTTTACGTCGAGCTAGTAAGCTACTACTTCCAAGGACAAGTCCTAACCGGTCTCAGATGGCAAGCTGAAGTTTCAGGTTTGCAAAAGCTATCATGCAAGGATACAGCAAAAAGTAAAATTACATCTGCACGGTGATGCATCAGGCGTATGAGATCTCCATTAGCTGATATAATTATATTGTGGCCGGATATTTTATTCCTTTCCTTGTGGGCTAAGAGGGATTTGTACGTGGCCTTGTTTGGATTTGTTAAGTACCGGCCAGCAAGTAGATTAGGTAGGCATCGACTCATACATAGTAAGCCATGGTAACCTAATTAGGAAGGGCAAGTCAGGTTCGGTCTAGCTTTAAAGTTTTATTCTTGTACGCCAAGTCTGCCATATACGCCAAGTCCTGCGTGCCTTTAAATAGGCTACGGCCGATTGAGTAAAAAGAAGCAATCGATCTATTCAACAAAACTAATCTATTTTTTCACATATGTTTTATCTATCGTTCTTTTCGAGCCCTAGCAACCCTAGGGTTTGGTGATCTTTGCCGTTTTGCGCTGAAAAACGGTCGTCTCTCCTCTACGAAAGCGAGGGGATCTTTGTTGCTTTGCCCGGAAAGCAATCGTTCGTCGTCACGAAAGCACGACGGTTATCTTGGTGTTGCGCGGAGATTTCGCGTGCCAACACAATTGGCGACTCCGCTGGGGACGAAAATCTTTATCAAGAAGAAACACGAGGCCGATACTATCGTTGATTTATTCAGCCATCTATCAAGACCCTACCAGCAATTTTGTCGAAGGCCGATATCCAGCAAACTACAGGCGTTGGTTCCATCTGAGAACGGTATCATCATCAATTTCGTTTGTCTGCGTCGGCGTAATCTGTAAGTAAGATATTTTATCTTATTGCAACTACAATGGATTCATATAGTTTTGTACACCCGAATTACCAATCTCATAATTGTATAGAGCCTATGCAGAGTACGAGTTTTAGTCATGCTAGCAATATGCAACAAGAATTTTTCGACTCTAGTACATCGGCAATGTTTATGACACCTATATCGTCACAAATGCACATGTCGTTGTATAATCATGATGGCCAATATAATAACATTTATTCGGCCAGTTGTTTTGTACCTAACACTAATAATCCTACTGTCTTAACTTCGGTTTCACAAAATCTCATATATAACCGAAATGTTGGCTTTAGTTCTAATATGCAACAACCCTTTTATCAAAAAGTAGCTTGTAGCACACCACCTTCGCCAACTATAGATACTGGGGTTCTGTATGAGCCGGTTCCAAATGTGTATTCTAATGTATCTCTGCACCATAACTCGCTTGCTAAACCCTCTTTGCCAGAGTAACAATCACAAACCTATGTTGCATCTGTGCCACAACCTAATTCTCTAGAGCCATCTCAATGTTTTAAGGACCTAATTGACAATATTCTTATAGAATGTGGTTTCAAACCTCATGCGAGTTTAAAAGAAAATAAAATGGATTCAGATATGGATGATAATTCGGTTATTGAAAGAGCCGAAGAAAACAATACTTGTTACGATTCAATTATATTAGAAGACATACATCTGGCTATGCAAGAACATGAAGAAGAGAGCAAGGAGGCTGCAATCGACCCCGACAATGTCACCGCCGTCACGCTCGATGATCTATCTGAGGATGGACGGCGAGAAATTGAACAGGAGCTTGAGGAAGAGAGGCAGGAGAGTCTACAGAGAAAATTAGCAGGCCTTCAGAATACGAAGAACATCGTCGTCACAAAGGTAACGACATCAGACCACTCTGCTTCACCAAGCACTGAGGTAAGTAGATCACTTTCCTCCAACGAATTCAAAGAGGTACGGATCACAAATACATTCCCTATCTCTCAATTTAATCAAGTCTTTATATTAGATAAATCCGGAGATTATCCTAGGAGTTCTCAGTTATATGTGCTAGCCAATAACATTTTTGTGAACTCCACCTTATGTGTTCCAAAGTCAATAAATGCTTTCTCACAATTAAGCGACATGTTTTATGATAAATTTGCTACTAGGAACATGAATTTGATAACTGATAAAGTAAAAGAGTCTAATTTTGATGGGATCAAATACGCTTCTGAGTTATCAAACAATGCAAGTTCAAGAAAGGTTCAGATAGCCGAATTAGGGAGTAATTCGGGTGGTGTTAAAAGTAGTGATAAAAATCTGAAAATTAGTGAAGATAAAAAGGCCGATGTTAGCAATGTGAAAGAATGTAATTCTGGAGCATCGGACAGTGTTCAATCAGCTATTGTCAAAGGTCGGTTCGATTCCATAGAACCTCAAGGGATTGGGGGCAAATATCAATTGAAAAACCTAACCCCAAACATGTAATTAATTTTGAGGATAAAAAGGTGTTGATTCGGCCAGAACAGGCAGTTTCAGCAAAAGGCAAGAAAGTAGTGTTGTCTAGTGAAATCAATAGTGACCTTTTTCATGATAAGATAGAAAAGCCTAGCAAAGTTGTGAGCCAAAAAGAGAAAATGGTTTGGGTCCCTACAATTAGCAAAGATATTAAGTGTGCGTCCCAAACATCTGCCCCTAACACTACGAAGTCAAGAAAGCCAAAGGTGACGTTCCAACAGCTTCTGGCTAAATATGAAAAAGAAAAGGCCGACAAAGGTTCTAATCGGCCTAATTATTTCAGGCATACTAAATCATTTTCTAGACAACGTTTTGATGATTACAAGCATTGGAAAGAAAATGAGTACACGCAAATGCCATATTTTCCACTTGAGCATATGTACTGGGAATGTCCACCTAATATGCCAATGTCATGTCCATCACGTAGATTTAACTGCCAAAATCCGGACTTTACAAAAAATGCACATCTCCTCCATCATGGTTGGCAACCTGCAGGGCAGTTGTTTGGGCACCAAGTGCATAACAAAAGGAGACGGATGCAACAGCAGAGCACTGGAATGTTTCCATATCAAGATTACAGACCAAGATATACTATATTTGTTGGTGGGGAAGAGATTCCAGTTAGTGAAGCTTTTAATTCAGAAAGATATAGTGTGGCTGGAAGTACGAAATCGAGAAGTCATGCTTTGGGTGCCAGGAGGGTGCCGTCTAGGTATGATGCTGGTCGTGGAGCATATAGAGTTGTTGGACTACCCAAGCACAATGTTGATGGGCTGATCCAAATTGGTCGACAACAGTTTAAGTGGGTGCCAATCAAGTCCAGAGATTGTGATCAACCAGTGACAGGTTCAGATGCGCTAGGTGTTGTTCATGGTAAAACCGACAACATCTTGACTGATAAACCTGAACTGGCTGCCGGTGTTAATTTGAACATAAATAGAGCTGTTAGATTTCAGTATGGTTCAATTCTGAAACATGGAACAGGTTCAGGGGATTCTTGGAATGATGCAAGGCAGCAGCAATGAGGCTTTGATGCGTTTCAGAAAAAAGATATTGTAGTAGAAAACGATGGCTTGCTTGCTGATTTCGAATGTGATTCACAGAACAATTCAGAGAAGCCAGTTGCTATTACTAGTACTAGTAGTCAAGAATCCGACTCATCCAGTATTCCTGTCAATTCAGTCATGAGAAGTAGTAGCACAGCGAACCCCAAGGACGTGATTTCTGCAGGATTTAAATTGAACACTGGTACGCTTATTCAGCATAAGAATCTAGAAAGCAGCATCAAGGAAGTTGTGCTTGGTGGGATGTCTGACCAATGGAGAAAGTTTTCGGCCAACTACAATTTGTTTAGGCCAAAACAACAGCACTTATCTACCGACCAAGGTTCTTGGGGGGCAGCAGAATTAGGTCGGTTGCATCAGGAACCAAATCGAAACCACAGTGGTGCCCGGTGGGCCTCACACATACACAAAAGCGACGAGTACAACGACTTCGAGCAATAGAAATAATGGAAGAGAAAGAATTGGCGATTTGGGATTTGACAAAAAGAAAACTATGATGTCCATTAAGAAGGTGTGGAGGCCAAAAGAAGTGAAGATGTTGGCTAGCGATGATGAAAATAGAAGCTTTGTCGATGGAGGTTCATTGTCGAACTAGCATGGTACTCCGCATCACAAAGGTATGGATACGTTTTGTTGTGAGCGAAACTACATGAACACCTAAATTAAAGCCGATGCTTTATTTATCACCGTCCTGAGGAAGCTAAATATTATATTGCTTCTAGTTATATTAATTTTTATTGAAAAAAATGTCATATATAGTTTAGGCTGAATTACACTGACAAGATGATGATTAATCGGTCCATTAGTTAGTGCAGCTACTAAACATTATTTGACCGGATTAGTTCATTAATTGCTAATTAATTGGCCTGTTTTATGATTTAGTAATGATTCAACATATGTTGCAGCGACTGATTCTTAGTGGTAGAATTGGAAAGTGGGTTTATGCACTAGTAGAATGTGGTTTAACATACGAATCGTTGCTTGCTATGAGAGGTCATAGAATAAAAGATGAAGAGGATATTTGCCTTGATAGTGTATGCCCATCGAAACTTTATTTTGATGAATCGGTTTGTGGAGATGGACAAGGCGTCGATAATATTTTGATTTCTCCAAAGAATGTAACTTATGATACATCGATTCACTTAGAATATCCTTGCACTGATAATTAAATTGGGTATGAGGCATTGTTGTTTGGCTTGCAAAGTTTAGTTGATATATGGGTGTGAGGGATGCTTTTGGAGATTCTCCTTTAATCGTTCAGCAGAATTTCAATGTTTCGATGATGGATTGCTGAATAGTTACTTGGACCGATGTTTAGATATAATTGAGTATTTGGACACTTTTACTATCAGCCGTATATCTAGAGAAATTTTAGAGCTAATCATTTCTCCAAACAAGCATCTGGTTTCCAGGTTACTAGTGGAAAGTTTTTAATAATAGAAAGCCGATGCCAGCTGTTGTCGAAAGGGAGACCGATCTGCAAGTTGCTAGTTCGGTTCTAGGTCAATTTGGGAGTTCCGGAGTGAACAGATTAGTAGTTTTGGTGTACAGGGTGCATCGGTGCTAGTTTAGTCCAGCAACAATCAGTACAGGGCAAAGAAGATTCGGTACAAGGTTCACAAATAACCGAATCTGTTAGTGAGTTAGAGGCTGGTGATTGGAGAGGCCCTATAGTTAATTATTTAAAGAATTTAAGTCAAACAAGAGATAGAAAAGTTCGACGACAAGCTTTAAAATATACTTTGTTAAATAATGAATTATACTGCCGAACCATAGATGGATTACTCTTGAAGTGATTGGGTTCTGATCAGTTTAGAATATCTATGGGTGTAGCACATGAAGTCTTTTGAGGCATTGACGGAACTCTCAGGTAATGGCTTACATATATATGGCCGATGATAGTTCATCGTTGCCTCTAGAAAATATGGGGTCATGGTTCATCATTTATACAATTGAATATCGATCTAGGTAAAAAAATGCAAGATTGGCCATTGTGCCATGTAAGCATGTTCTGAGAAAAAGAAAATAGTAAAGCCGTTGCATTAGTCATCATGGCTTTCAGATTTTGATGCATGCTTGTGCTGGTTGAGAAGAAGTAGTAATAAAGAATTATTTGAGCCGGCTCAGGTGAGTTTGTTTTTGCATAGAACTTAAGATTCGGTCTTTAGATTTTGCCAAAGTCATCTATTAAACATGATTATGGTAGCTAGACCATGACCGAATTTGTGAGTAAGAGCTTCTACGTCTTGTGTTTTTGGTAAATGCAATATCTCTGTGATAGACAAGATGGTTATTCGGCTGTTTGCTACATGATAAGTTGTTTTTGCCGAACGATAACAATATAAAATCTTAGTGTTATTGGCAGGATGATTGAAAATATTTGCTGAGATATTACCTCACATACATATATATGGCCGAGACTAGCTCATCATTGCCCTTGAATGAAATGTGGGTCATGAGTTTGCACTAATTTTATGAAAAAAAATTGGCCGATATATGATGGAATATCGTTCTAAATAAAAGAAACAAATATAGCCGATGTGTTAGTCATCATGGCTAAGGTTTTGATGTTTATAATGAGGTTGCTAATTTTATATGAACTGCATGTGAATGGTGTCCTTTAGTCTGTTCATAATTGACGGGAGCATCGATGAGGTTACTTTACTGTTAGACATAACCTAAACATTCGGTCGTCGATGTGGCAAAAGTTGTGTTAATTTACTGCTGTATTGATCAAATTAGTACCACTAAATTTGTGGACAAATTTGATACTTGTCAAAGTGTTTTCGGTAAATGCAATTGTACCGAAAACAGGGGGGCATGTGTTGATGGTGTAATTTGGCTAGAGAATATGATCTGCCAAATTATATAGGTTATTGATCAAGCTAATAAGCTAATATATTGCTTCAAGTGTTGTAACATGTGTTTTATAAGGACCGGCAGTTACATGGGGCAAGTCCTGCCCAGATCCTGGTTTACGTCGAGCTAGTAAGCTACTACTTCCAAGGACAAGTCCTAACCGGTCTCAGATGCCAAGGTGAAGTTTCAGGTTTGCAAAGGCTATCATGCAAGGATACAGCAAAAAGTAAAATTACATCTGCACGGTGATGCATCAGGCGTATGAGATCTCCATTAGCTGATATAATTACATTGTGGCCGGATATTTTATTCCTTTCCTTGTGGGCTAAGAGGGATTTGTACGTGGCCTTGTTTGGATTTGTTAAGTACCGGCCAGCAAGTAGATTAGGTAGGCATCAACTCATACATAGTAAACCATGGTAACCTAATTAGGAAGGGCAAGTCAGGTTCGGTCTAGCTTTAAAGTTTTATTCTTGTACGCCAAGTCTGCCATATACGCCAAGTCCTGCGTGCCTTTAAATAGGCCACGACCGATTGAGTAAAAAGAAGCAATCGATCTATTCAACAAAACCAATCTATTTTTTCACGTATGTTTTATCTATCGTTCTTTTCTCTACCGAGCCCTAGCAACCCTAGGGTTTGGTGACCTTTGCCATTTTGCGTCGAAAAACGGTCGTCCCTCCTCTACGAAAGCGAGGGGATCTTTGTTGCTTTGCCCGGAAAGCAATCGTTCGTCGTCACGAAAGCACGACGGTTATCTTGGTGTTGCGCGGCGATTTCGCGTGCCAACAGACAGTTGACTGGCCCCACCTGTCAACCTCATGTACACTTTCATTGGGTACACTTTTGGGTATCCTTATCCATTTAGCTATTTACTCGAATTATTAAACGAATCCAGGAAATCCCAGAATATAATTAAAACTTCTAAAATTCATAGAAATTAATCCGTAACTCAGATGAAAAAGTGTTATGCATGAAAGTTGTTCAGAACGACGAGACGAATCTGAATACATAGCCCGTTCATCCTCCACACATCCCTAGCATAGCGAACACGCAATTTTCCCCCTCCGGTTCATCTGTCCGAAAACGCGAAACACCAGGGATACTTTCCCGGATGTTTCCCCCCTTCGTCGGTATCACCTCCTACCGTGTTAGGGCAGACCTAGCACCGCGCATTGTCATGTCATGCATCGTCATGCATATGTTTGCATTATATTTATTGTTTCTGCCCCCTCTTCTCTCGTTAGACACCGAGACCGACGCCGTTGCTACCCAGTATGACTACGATGTTGACGACCCTCCTTCTCGTCTGAGATTCCAGGCAAGCCCCCCCCCCCTTGATCACCAGATATCGCCTATTCTTCTCTCTAATGCTTGCATTAGAGTAGTGTAGCATGTTACTGCTTTCCGTTAATCCTATCCTGATGCATAGCCTGTCCTTGCTACTACTGTTGTTACCTTTACCTGCAATCCTACATGCTTAGTATAGGATGCTAGTATTCCATCGATGGCCCTACATTCTTGTCCGTCTGCCATGTTATACTACCGGGCTGTGATCACTCAGGAGATGATCACGGGTACATACTTACATACATATTATATGATACATGTGGTGACTAAAGTCGGGTCGGCTCGTAGAGTACCCGCAAGTGATTCCGATGGGGGGGGGGGGGCTGGAAGGACAGGTGGCTCCATCCCGGTAGAGGTGGGCCTGGGTTCCCGACGGCCCCCGACTGTTACTTTGTGGCGGAGCGATAGGGCAGGTTGTGGCTACCTAGGTGAGTGGTGGGCCTGGCCCTGGTCGGCGTCCGCGGTTACTTTAAAATAACACGCTTAATGAGATCTTGGTGTTTGATCCGAGTCTGGCCACTGGCCTATACGCACTAACCAACTACGCGGGAACAGTTATGGGCACTCGACGTTGTGGTATCAGCGGAAGCCTTCTTGACGTCAGCGACTGAGCGGCGCGTGCCGGATTGGACTGGAACGCCTGCTCTTGTATTAGGGAGGCTAGGTCTGCTTCTGGCCGCCCTCGCAACGTGCAGGTGTGCAATGGGCGATGGGCCCAGACCCCTGCGCCATAGGATTTAGACCGACGTGCTGACCTCTCTGTTGTGCCTAGGTAGGGCTGCGACGTGTTGATCTTCCAAGGCCGGGCATGACCCAGGAAAGTGTGTCTGGCCAAAGGGATCGAGCGTGTCGGGTAATGTGGTGCACCCCTGCAGGGAAGTTTATCTATTCGAATAGTCGTGATCTTTGGTAACAGGACGACTTGGAGTTGTACCTTGACCTTATGACAACTAGAACCGGATACTTAATAAAACACACCCTTCCAAGTGCCAGATACAACCCGGTGATCGCTCCCTAACAGGGCGACGAGGAGAGGATCGCCGGGTAGGATTATGCTATGCGATGATACTTGGTGAACTTACCTTCTACTCTCTTCTACATGCGGCAAGATGGAGGCTGCCAGAAGCGTAGTCTTCGACAGGATTAGCTATCCCCCTCTTATTCTGGCATTCTGCAGTTCAGTCCACCGATATTGCCCCTTTACACAGATACCCATCCATAAGTAGTGTAGATCCTTGCTTGCGAGTACTTTGGATGAGTACTCACGGTTGCTTTTCTCCCCCTTTTCCTTTCTTACTGGTTGTCGCAACCAGATGCTGGAGCCCAGGAGCCTGACGCCACCATCGATGACGACTCCTACTACACCGGAGGTGCCTACTACTACGTGCAGGCCTCTGACGACGACCATGAGTAGTTTAGGAGGATCCCAGGTAGGAGGCATGTGCCTCTTTCGATCTGTATCAGAGTTTGTGCTAGTCATCTTATGGCAACTTGTTACTTATGTCTGTACTCAGATATTGTTGCTTCCGCTGACTCATCTATGATCGAGCACTTGTATTCGAGCCCTCGAGGCCCCTGGCTTATATTATGATGCTTGTATGACTTTTATGTCATTAGAGTTGTGTTGTGATATCTTCCCGTGAGTCCCTGATCTTGATCATACACGTTTGCGTGCATGATTAGTGTACGATTGAATCGGGGGCGTCACAAGTTGGTATCAGAGCCGACTGCCTGTAGAAATCCCCCTTCCAACTCCTTGGCCGAAGTCGAGTCTAGACATTGCAAAACTTTTACTAACATGGCTGTGTGTCTTACGGGCCCACGTCGCCATTGGGTGGTATTAGGATCTTTTATTCCTCGTCTATACTCTGGGACTCTTATCTCTCTTGTACTCGGGTTAAATGGTTTTACTAACACTAACTCTAGGTTCTCGTAACTACTTCCATCGGAGAGCCACTCGATACAGATGATCGCTTGATGCACTAGAAGATTCCGAAGTTACTCTCCGATGTTCCCTCGATACTTTGTGCCATCGCTTTTGCAATTCCATTCCATCGATAAACCCCAATGGATAACCAAGTACCCTTGCCATTCATACATTCATTTCCTGTTGATCTTGTTATTACAAGATACCCCGAAATTCTCCCCAATGTTCCGAGAATACTTTGTGCCTACTGCCTTGCAGTTCTTTGTCACATCAATACCCCTATGGATAATTTCTCGCACTTACCGAGTATCCACTCATCCCCAGTTGATTCGTCTATGTCACCAATCCTCGAATTACCATTCGATCTTCCGAAAATCCTCAGCAGCCTATTGCTCTTGAAATTCTTGCTTGCTTACATTATGGTTAATCCCATAAGTCTAGTAATCTTATTGGCATCCTTTGTCACTATCATATTGAGTCGCTCCCAATCCTCAGGATTTATCCTTCCGGCTCAGACATCATTTTAAACATGAGCTGGTTCTCGACCAATCGGATTGCCATCGATTGTACCCCTAAGCCTACGCAACTTATCCATCCTTAATCAGAGCATTTTCTTCTATTCCCTTGATCGGAAATCATAATTCTATTGCATTTGAGCTTTGAATTAGTCAGTTGTTTCTATAGTCTGATCTCCTTGCATTATTTCTTCCTCCGGTTGAGTACCGATGCTCACATCAGATCCCTTGAGGACCACCGGATCCTTTGTTAGATTTTATCCGATAGTGTCCTTCATATTCAATCACTTTGGAAGTTCTTTCTCCATTGGTAAATCCTATCCTCTGATTGACCAACCATGCTCTGCTTTCGAGCTTGTGTTATTTACTCCTGAAGTTTGTGGTATATGTTTCTAAGAGACCCTGATGGGTTGAACCCATGTCTTTTTCTAATTTGTGTGAACCTGGAAACTACTACGGGTCATACTCTACTGTTGTTATGTCAGATAAAATTTCAACACAACTTCGTCGAAGGCGAGAAGTGAATGAAAGGTTATGCATTAGAGAAGTGGGAGTCGACCTTGAACTTTGTGTTCATGCCCATGGACACGATGTAGATCCTATCATGGAAGTTTCTTGCAATAATAACTATTTCCTTGAAAATATCATCTGGATCTGTGAATTGATCCTTTACAATCGTGGTTCCGACCATATTTTCTCTTTGATTCTATTTCTCGGGCAAGTTAAAGTACTTGTCCTCTGTAGATCAATACATCTCCGCAACCTCTATTTTGATCTTCCTTCGAGTAGTACCCTTCGGTATATCGAAAATATCAAAGAACTGTGTCGCTTCCTATGAGTCTACATCTAGTATTGCTTCTCACCGATTTCAGATTCCCCCTAGGTTTTGAGTTATTAGTCACTCGAAAACACCGATAAGTGAATTGATTCCGCACGCCGATTCAATAACTCCAAGTAATTTTCATTGCTTACAAGTTTAATAATCCTTCAAGTCATTCCCTAGCCTGATCGGCTATATCATTATTGTGCTAAATTTTAACTGTGCTACCTGGTCCTTATTCCCAGAGCACAATTTTCGGCGATGAGCTAAACTTGCATCGATCTTCCTTGTCTTATCATTTCACCTCGAACAGCAAGCTTGATTCCGAGTTAGTGTCATATATGTGGTTCCAATAATCTTTCTGTGCATTACTCCTGTTGCTTGATGTAGCCGATGTTCAATTGATTCTTCGTGGAGCCTCTCAACAAAATTTGTCATGATCATCATCAGCATTCTGAGCTCTTCCAGGATATCAATTGAATTCATGAGGAGAAATACCATCCTTGCCCTCGATGATTTGTGTTATCATCGACCACTTTATTGCCTTCCGTTCAACACAAACTTGTTCGCGTTTTGTGTATACATTGAGATCCTTGCTATCCATCATTTGTTCTCCTTTACCTTGGAGTATTACCATCTTTTATGTCAAGAAGGTCGTGGGAATTTCACCACCTCTGAAGAATTCTTGATATAGTAATACTTCTCACCATCACAATTCTTTCTTGGTACCCGTGTTGATTCTAACCGGGTTACCAACAGGTGAACAATGCTATTTGGATTCGGCCCTTCTAGCAACCCTATTGCTTTGAAGTTAATGGTCGACCGTTCATTCTTAGACTATCGATTACTGAATCACCATTCTAACATTGATCATGCTACCTAAGGCCATATTTCGGGCGCACCTTTCAACCAATGTTTAATTGTGTATGATTTCCTCAAAGCATACATCATTACATTATTTGATCTGACAAATGTGATCTCCATGTTCACATAATTGTGGAAATCTCGATGGATTGTCACTGAGTCCATCAGTGATAACCCACAAGTATAGGGGATCACAACAGTTTTCGAGGGTAGAGTATTCAACCCAAATTTATTGGTTCGACACAAGGGGAGCCAAAGAATATTCTCAAGTATTAGCAGTTGAGTTGTCAATTCAACCACACCTGGATAACTTAGTATCTGCAGGAAAGTATTTAGTAGCAAAGTAATATGGAAGTAACGGTAACGGTAGCAAAAGTAATATTTTCGGGTTTTGTAGTGATTGTAACAGTAGCAACGGAAAAGTAAATAAGTGGAGAACAATATGTGAAAAGCTCGTAGGCATTGGATCAGTGATGGAGAATTATGCCGGATGCGGTTCATCATGTAACAGTCATAACATAGGGTGACACAGAACTAACTCCAATTCATCAATGTAATGTAGGCATGTATTCCGAATATAGTCATATGTGCTTATGGAAAATAACTTACATGACATCTTTTGTCCTACCCTCCCGTGGCAGCGGGGTCCTATTGGAAACTAAGGGATATTAAGGCCTCCTTTTAATAGAGTACCAGACCAAAGCATTAACACATAGTGAATACATGAACTCCTCAAACTATGGCCATCACCGGGAGTGGTCCCGATTATTGTCACTTCGGGGTTGCCGGATCATAACACATAGTAGGTGACTATAGACTTGCAAGATAAGATCAAGAACTCACATATATTCATGAAAACATAATAGGTTCAGATCTGAAATCATGGCACTCAGGCCCTAGTGACAAGCGTTAAGCATAGCAAAGTCATAGCAACATCAATCTCAGAACATAGTGGATACTAGGGATCAAACCCTAACAAAACTAACTCGACTACATGATAAATCTCATCCAACCCATCACCGTCCAGCAAGCCGACGATGAAATTACTCACGCACGGCGGTGAATCATGAAATTGGTGATGGAGGATGGTTGATGATGACGATGGCGACGGATTCCCCTCTCCGGAGCCCCGAATGGACTCCGGATCAGCCCTCTCGAGAGAGTTTAGGGCTTGGCGGCGGCTCCATGTTGTACAACGCGATGAATCGTTCTCTCTGATTTTTTTTTCTCCCCGAACACGAATATATGGAGTTGGAGTTGAGGTCGGTGGAGCTCCAGGGGGCACGAGGTAGGGGGGGCGCGCCCCCCACCCTCGTGGAAAGGGTGTGGGCCCCCTGGCCTTGATTCTTTTGCCAGTATTTTTTAATATTTCCAAAAATAATCTCCGTGAAGTTTCAGGTCATTCCGAGAACTTTTGTTTCTGCACAAAGATAACACCATGGCAATTCTGCTGAAAACAGCGTCAGTCCGGGTTAGTTCCATTCAAATCATGCAAGTTAGAGTCCAAAACAAGGGCAAAAGTGTTTGGAAAAGTAGATACGACAGAGACATATCAACTCCCCCAAGCTTAAACCTTTGCTTGTCCTCCAGCAATTCAGTTGATAAACTAAAAATGATAAAGAAAAACTTTTACAAACTCTGTTTGTTGTTGTTGTTGTAAATATGTAAAGCCAGCATTCAAGTTTTCAGCAAAGATCATGAACTAACCACATTCACAATAACATTTAGGTCTCATGTTTACTCATATCAATGGCATAATCAACTAGCGAGCAATAATAATAAATCTCGGATGACAACACTTTCTCAAAACAATCATAATATGATATAACAAGATGGTATCTCGCTAGCCCTTTCTGAGACCGCAAAACATAAATGTAGAGCACCTTTAAAGATCAAGGACTGACTAGACATTGTAATTCATGGTAAAAGAGATCCAGTCATAGTCATACCCAATATAAATTAATAGTAATGGATGCAAATGACAGCGGTGCTCTCCAGCTGGTGCTTTGTAATAAGAGGGTGATGACTCAACATAAAAGTAAATAGATAGGCCCTTCACAGAGGGAAGCAGGGATTTGTAGAGGTGCCAGAGCTCGGTTTTGAAATAGAGATAAATAATATTTTGAGCGACATACTTTCATTGTCAACATAACAACCAAGAGATGGCGATATCTTCCATGCTACACACATTATAGGCGGTTCCCAAACAGAATGGTAAAGTTTATACTCCTCCTCCACCAACAAGCATCAATCCATGGCTTGCTCGAAACAACGAGTGCCTCCAACTAACAACAGTCCCGGAGGAGTTTTGTTTGCAATTATTTTGATTTGATTTGCATAAAGCATGGGACTGGTCATCCCAATGACCAGCCATTTTCTCGTGAGTGAGGAGCGGAGTCCATTCTTCTTGAGAATAACCCGCCTAACATGGAAGATACGGACATCCCTAGTTGATACATGAGCTATTCGAGCATACGAAACAGAATATCATTTGAAAGTTTAGAGTTTGGCACACACAAATTTACTTGGAACGGCAGGTAGATACCGCATATAGGAAGGTATAGTGGACTCATATGGAATAACTTTGGGGTTTAAGGGATTGGATGCACAAGCAGTATTCCCGCTTAGTACAAGTGAAGGCTAGCAAAAGACTGGGAAGCGACCAACTAGAGAGCGACAACAGTCATGAACATGCATTAAAATTAATAAACATTAAGTGCAAGCATGGGTAGGATATAATCCAGCATGAACATAAATATCATGAAGGCTATGTTGAGTTGTTTCAACTACATCTATGAACATGTGCCAAGTCAAGTCACTTGAATCATTCAAAGGAGGATACCACCCCATCATACCACATCACAACCATTTTAATAGCATGTTGGCACGCAAGGTAAACCATTATAAACTCCTAGCTAATTAAGCATGGAATAAGTAACTATAATCTCTAATTGTCATTGCAAATATGTTTATTCATAATAGGCTGAATCAGGAACGATGAACTAATCATATTTACAAAAACAAGAGAGGTCGAGTTCATACCAGCTTCTCTCATCTCAATCAGTCCATCATATATCGTCATAATTGCCTTTCACTTGCACGACCGAACGATGTGAATAATAATAATAGTGCACGTGCATTGGACTAAGCTGGAATCTGCGAGCATTCAATAAATAGGAGAAGACAAGGCAATACGGGCTCTTTGTTAAATCAACAATAATGCATATAAGAGCCACTTTAACATTTTCATTATGGTCTTCTCCTATCGACCCCCAAAGGAAAGAAAAGAAATAAAAAATATTTACACAAGAAAGCTCCCAACAAGCAAAAGAAGAACATGAAATATTTTTGGGTTTTATTTTTAGTTATTACTACTACAGCAAGAAAGTAAACTAGCTAAAAGCTACTACTAATTTTTTTTGGTTGTCTTAAGGTTTTTCAAACACACAAGAAGAAAGCAAGAAAAAGAAAATAAACTAGCATGGATATTACAGTGAAAAAGTATGAGCACCGACAACTAGCATGAGTGTGTGAATATAAATGTGATGTCGGTGAGAGATACGTACTCCCCCAAGCTTAGGCTTTTGGCCTAAGTTGGTCTATTGCCACGGCTGGCCTGGCGGATACCCAAAGCTGTAGCTGGGGTCGTACTGAGATGCAGTAGTTATTGCATCGTGGGCTGCAGCTTGGAGGCGAGCTATCTCAGCCCTCCTCTCGTACTCGTTCGCCTCGTCCCTGGTTATGAAATATCTCCCCTTCGACTGAAAGTCAAAGAAAGTAGAAACAGGGAGAGCGACATGATAGGTGCGTCATCTGTCAAAGATTAGTCGGTACTGGAGGAACTGATCATTCCTCTCAACAAAACGATGACGAACCATACCCTCATAATCTAAATAAGCAGGAGGCAACTCAATATCATCCTCACGTATGGCTACACCAAGAAAATTAGCTAAACGGGTCGCATAAATTCCACCAAAGATATCTCCATTAAATCTATTATTATGCAACCTACGTGCAACAATGGCTCCCAAATTATAGTGTTTATCTCCTAATAGAGCACTCCTTAGAACACTGAGGTCGGGGACACACATGTGACATGCTTCATCCTTACCATTTATGCACCTACCTATGAAGAGAGCAAAATAATGTATAGCAGGAAAATGAATGCTCCCTATGGTAGCTTGTGCTATGTCTCTAGATTCCCCCACAGTTATACTAGCAAGAAAATCTCTAAATTCATATTTGCGAGGTTCACTAGGACTACCCCATTGTGGAAGTTTGCAAGTAGTATTAAAATCCTCTAAATCCATAGTATAACAATTTTCATAAAGATCAAACAGGACAATTTGAGAAATGCGTGATGATGAAAATTCAAACCTCCTGACAAAGGAATTAGTGAGATAGTGGTACTGACGACATTTCTCTGCCTCGAAGCTCACAAGATCAGCGTTACGCACATATGCGTTAAATTCCTCCTTGATTCCTGCTCGATCCATAAAGTCTTATGAAGGCCATTCACAAGCCCACACTTGAGCGTCCCTTGGTGGTTCATCGTCGGCATCGCGCATTGCGAGCCTAGGTCCTTGCTTCCTTGAAGGGCCACCTTGGTACATTTTCCTAAACATGTTTCTTCCTCTGAAAAATTTCTGAAAATTTTAGTAACTTCAAATAAAAGTGAACCAAGCTCAACAAAAGTGATAGCAACTACTCCCACAAGTGCCTAGAGACTATATCATGCATTAGAACTACTTGGAACCATATAAATTTGACATGCAAGCTCTAGAACATGGTCACCTAGGCAGCACAAATTTGCAATGAATAAAGCACTAGAACAAAAACTAATTGGACCATTGGAGGAGTCACATACCAAGGAACAATCCCCCAAAGCAGTTTTGTGAGAGGTGCTTTGAGCAAGGAGATCGAAAATCGCAGCAAAATGAGCTAGAACTCGTGCTTGAGCTGGTTGGTGATTTTTTTGGGAGGAAGAAGGAGTGTGTGGTGGCTGGAATAAGTGGAGGGGAGCCACCATGGGCCCACGAGGCAGGGGCGCGCCCAGGGGGGTGGGCGCGCCCTGGACCCTCGTGGCCAGGTGCCAGCTCCCCCTGATGTGTTCTCAATGCCAGATATTCTCAAATATTCCAGAAAAAACCATATTTCAATTTCAGGGCATTTGGAGAACTTTTAGTTTTGGGGTATTTTTTATTGCACGGGTAATTCAGAAAACTGACAGAAAATACTATTTTTACATTATTTAATCTAAATAACAGAAAGTAAAAGGAGGGTACAGAAGGTTCTGCCTTCTAATTCATCCATCTCATGCTCATCAAAAGGAATCCACTAACAAGGTTGATCAAGTCTTGTTAACAAACTCATTCCGAATAACATGGAACCGGAGAAATTTCGAATAACACTATGTTACCTCAACGGGGATATGCACATCCCCAATAATAAGAATATCATATCTCTTTTTGGCAGTAGGTAGAGGAAATTCAAAACCTCCAAAAATAATCGATGGAATTTTTCCAATAGAGTTGATACTATGAACTTGAGGTTGTTTCCTCAGAAAGTGTACCGTATGCTCATTGCAATTAACATGAAAAGTGACATTGCCTTTGTTGCAATCAATAACAGCCCCTGCAGTATTCAAAAAGGGTCTCCCAAGAATAATAGACATACTATCGCCTTCGGGAATATCAAGAATAACAAAGTCTGTTAAAATAGTAACGTTTGCAACCACAACAGGCATATCCTCACAAATACCGACAGGTATAGCAGTTGATTTATCAGCCATTTGCAAGGATATTTCAGTAGGTGTCAACTTATTCAAATCAAGTCTACGATATAAAGAGAGAGGCATAACACTAACACCGGCTCCAAGATCACATAAAGCAGTTCTAACATAATTTCTTTTAATGGAGCATGGTATAGTTGGTACTCCTGGATCTCCTAGTTTCTTACGTATTCCACCCTTGAAAGTGTAATTAGCAAGCATGGTGGAAATTCAGCTTCCGGTATCTTTCTCTTATTTGTAACAATATCTTTCATATACTTGGCATAAGGATTCATTTTGAGCATATCAGTCAAACGCATACGCAAAAAGGTAGGTCTAATCATTTCAGCAAAGCGCTCAAAATCCTCATCATCCTTTTTCTTGGATGGTTTGGGAGGAAAAGGCATGGGTTTCTGGACCCATGGCTCCCTTTCTTTACCGTGTTTCCTAGCCACTACTAGAAAAAAGGCTATAGATGGGATTGACACTAATGGCGCACCAGACAAGCGGTGCGCCATTATTATATACTAATGGCGCACCACCTTCTGATACGCCATTAGAGTTGAAACTACTAATGGCGCACCAGGCGCAGGGTGCGCCATTAGTATCAAAAAAAAATTTAACTAGTGCGCCTGTCCAAACATACTAATGGCGCATCCAGACACAGTGCGCCATTACTAGTTGTAACTAGTAATGGCGCACCTGGCCCAGGGTGCGCCATTAGTATCAAAAATTTTTTTACTAGTGCGCCTGTCCAAACATATTAATGGCGCATCCAGACACAGTGCGCCGTTACTAGTTGTAACTAGTAATGGCGCACCTGTCCCAGGGTGCGCCATTAGTATCAAAAAAAATTTAAACTAGTGCGCCTGTCCAAACATACTAATGGCGCATCCAGACACAGTGCGCCATTACTAGTTGTAACTAGTAATGGCGCACCTGGCCCAGGGTGCGCCATTAGTATAAAAAGTTTTTTTAACTAGTGCGCCTGTCCAAACATACTAATGGCGCACCACCAGAAGGTGCGCCATTAGTAACCTGGATTACTAATGGCGCATCTAGAGTTGGTGTGCCATTAGTAAGTGGGCAGCAACAAGATATTTTGGACAGCCTCTCCTACCCACACTCACTTTCTCCCCACTTCATTCTCTCCACCTCCACCTTGTCTCGGGTGCCTCCTCTTTTTCACCTCATTTCCACCATAGATTCATTCAATTTAAGTGGTTAAATTACCTTGTTTTGATAGGTAAGTAAGGGGGAAGCTATATTTATGTTGTTCTCCCTACAACAATGTGCACATGCACTTTTTATGGCCTAGCTAGATCTATGTATGTTCGTGGTGTTGCATATGTTTGTGGTGTTGCATATGTGTTTGTGTTTGGAGGTGTACCGGTATTTGAAATGCGATAGTTGCCAATATTTTGCCGGAATGTTGATTCATTTCCGTTTCGGCGAGAATTTTGGCATTAAGCATTCTTTTTGGTCCTATTTTTAGGGAAAGTCATGCCAAATTTTTTGTTGGTTCTAAAATATCGTTTTGCTCTACCCCACAGGCGACCATGGTCCGCATGATGACCGAAGGCATCGTGAATAGGTTTTTGAGGTCCGCGAAGGCCGAGATGCTTCAAAAGAACGAGACGGAGATAAGATGTCCGTGTCGAAGATGCAAGCTGAAGAGCCTTATTGCGGACCCGGAATCCTGGCAGGTGCGGGACCACCTGCTCTTGCGTGGTTTCATGGATGGCTATCGGTGGCAAGGTGATGAAGATGACTACGAAGTCGTCCATGGGGGCCGGGCAAGAAATGAGGAAGGGCAGCAAGACAACCACCGCGGCTCGGGCGGGCGAGAAGATGAAGAATCCCCAGGAGATGATCACGACGGTGATGCTGTACACAGTCATCATGTAGAAGATGCAGGACATGATGATGAGGAAGATGCCGGAGCAGACGACGGGCATGATCATGAAGATGATGATGCCGGCGGAGCAGACGACGCTGGACCATCGATGGGCTGGGTGCAGGACCCTCATATTCAAGAGCTGCTTCTCAAGCAGACAGATAACGAAAGAGCTGCCGCCCGAGAGAAAGCCAAGATGGATCAACTTGAGTTAGACGCGGTTACTCCATTGTATGAAGGATGCAGGCCCGAGGATACCCGCCTGAAAGTAACGCTCATGGCTCTGGAGATGAAGGTAAAACACAAAATGACCGACGCATGCTTCGACGAGAACATGTCATTCTGGCACGAACGTCTTCCCAAGGGGAACAAGTGCCCGACCAGTTTGGAGGAGGCGAAGAAAATCGTGTGTCCTCTGGATTTACCGCACGTGAAATACCATGTGTGCATGAACAATTGCATCATTTATCGGGACGAGCACGCGGAGTCTACCATATGTCCGGTGTGCGGCGTCACTCGATACAAGAAGAGGAAGAAAGCTCCTCGAAAAGTGGTGTGGTACTTTCCGATCACTCCTCGTCTGCAGCGGTATTTCGCGGACCCCAAGGTAGCAAAGCTCCTGCGTTGGCACGCGGATAGGGAGGAGAAGAAGCGAGAAGATGACGCAAATGATCCGGAGATAGATAAAAAAGACAAGATGCTGAATCACCCTAAGGATGCGAGCCAGTGGCAAGCGTTGAACTTCGAAGACCTAGAATTTGGGAACGATCCAAGGAACATCGTGCTGGGCGCGAGCACCGATGGATTCAATCCGTTTGGCAGCCAGAGAAGCACACATAGCACCTGGCCTGTGTTTGTGTGGATGTACAACCTTCCCCCTGGTTGTGCATGAAGAGGAAGTACATTCACATGAGTATGCTAATTGAAGGACCGAAACAACCAGGGAACGACATCAATCTGTATCTAGGGCTGCTGAAAGAGGAGCTTGACACGCTGTGGAAAACGCCAGCCAATACGTGGGACGCCGCAGAGAAAGAATATTTCCCTATGAGAGCCGCGCTGCTCACGACGGTGCACGACTATCTCGGTTACGGATATCTCGCGGGGCAGGTGGTCCACGGATTTTCTGGATGCGTCAGGTGCATGGATGACACAACGTATCGCCAGCTAGATAGAGATCCCGGGTCTTCGAAAACCGTGTTCATGGGACATCGAAGGTGGCTTCGTGACGATGACCCGTGGAGAAAACGCAAGGATCTATTCGATGGTGAAACCAAACCCCGAGGATGCCCGCGTACGAGGAGCGGCGAGGAAATAGACGAGCTGTTGAAAAATTGGAAAGACTGCCCACTGCCGGGAAAGAAGCAAAAGGCGCCAGAGGCAGGAAAGAAGCGAAAGGCGCCAGAGCCGCTGCTGAAGGTATGGAAAACGAGGTCTGTTTTCTGGGACTTGCCGTACTGGAAGATCCACCGTGTGCCTCACAGCCTTGATGTCATGCATATCACGAAGAACGTGTGCGAGAGTCTGCTTGGTACCTTGCTCAACATGCCAGAGAGGACCAAAGATGGGCCGAAAGCAAGGGCAGACTTGAAATCAATGGGCATCAGGCAGGAGCTTCACGCTATATATGATGATGATGATGATGATGATGATGAGGCGAAGCAGGACACGGAAAGTTGTCGCAAAGGCAAAAAGGCCAAGAAGACCGGAAATGACTACCCTCCCGCGTGCTTCACTCTAAGTCAGGAGGAGATCGAGCAGTTTTTCACCTGCCTCGTAGGAGTAAAACTTCCTTACGGTTACGCGGGGAAGATAAGCAGATACCTAGACCTAGCGAAGCTGAAGTTCAGCGGGATGAAGTCTCACGACTGTCACGTGCTGATGACGCAGATACTTCCAGATGCAATCCGTGGGATCATGGACGCGCACGTCCGTGAAACGCTATTTGGCCTATGCAACTTTTTCGACGTCATCTCTCGGAAGTCTGTTGGCGTGAGGCAACTCAGAAGGCTACAGGAAGAGATCATGGTGATACTATGCGAGCTTGAGATGTACTTCCCGCCCGCATTCTTCGACGTTATGGTGCATCTGCTGGTCCATATCGTGGACGATATCATCCAACTCGGGCCGACGTTCCTGCACAGCATGATGCCGTTCAAAAGGATGAATGGTGTCATCAAAGGATACGTTCGCAACATGTCACGTCCAGAGGGAAGCATAGCCAGGGGCTTTCTGACCGAAGAGTGCATCTCCTACTGCACGAATTATCTAGGCATCGAGAACCCCGTTGGTCTGCCCGTCAACAGGCACCTCGGCAGGCTCGCTGGATGGGGTCACCGTGAGGGTCGCCGCGAAATGCATGTCGACTTCGAGGGTCGACTCGCCGACTTTGAAAGAGCAAACCTAGTCGCGCTACAACACATAGACGTGGTCGATCCTTGGGTGGTAGAGCACAAAACCTTTATTAAGAAGACGTACAATGACCGAGGCCAACAGAGGACGGACGGAGATATACTCAAAGAGCACAACTCATGCTTCACGCGTTGGTTCAAGCAGAAGCTTCTGTCGTACCCTTTACATGAGGATTCTTCCGCGAAAGAACAACTCATATTCGCCTTGTCACAGGGCGCTGAGCACAACCTGATGACCTATGAGGCGTACGATATCAACGGCTACACATTCTACACCGAGGCCAAGGACATGAAGAGCGATGGTTATCAGAACTCCGGGGTAACGATGGAATCCTACACCGGTAACGACAAGGACAGATACTACGGAAGGATCGAGGAGATCTGGGAGCTGAGCTACGCTGGAGAGAAGGTTCCGATGTTCCGTGTCAGATGGGCCAAGAGCGTCCTAAAAGAAGACCGGTATTTCACCACCATGGTTATACCCGAAGCCAAATCCAAGACCGCGGGCGCAAACGTCACCGCGAAAAATGAGCCATGGGTACTGGCTTCCCAAGTGGACCAATGCTTCTTCATTACCGAGCCGTCAAAGCCCAGTCGTGTTGTCGTGAGGAGAGGCAAAAGGAAGATCATCGGAATGGATGGAGTAGCCAATGAGCAAGACTTCGACAAGTACGGCGACCCGAGAATCGAACATGACGACGATGATGAAGTAGCAGCATACACCACAAGAAGAAGCAGGACCACCCTACCTAAAGGACGTCCGTTCCACAGAAGAACTCCATTTGCGAAAAAGAAGGGCAAGAAGATTGTGAACAGATAGCTAGCTAAGATCGATTGTATTTAAATCGTAGCCTTCATTTCTCGATTGTATTTCATGGGCACTTTTTGAACTATCATGAATATTTTTAAATTTCATGGACACTCGATCTCGATCCCCCTCCATCTCGATCGCTAGCTATCCCACCTCGCCAGATCCGGTCCCCCTCGCCGCCGAGCACCCCCCGGTCCACCGGCCCCCCGCACCCCGCGCACCCTCCCCCGCTCCACCGGCATTACTGTTTGATGATATTTTTTAAAAAATTATTACTGTCTTATAAAAAAATATTACTGTTATGATTTAAACAAGTTTGAACATATTTAAACACAAATAAATATCAAACAGCATTTTAAATGCATAAAAAAATTGTGGAGCCTGGGAATCGAACCCAGGACCTCCTGGTGTGAGAACTGGTTGCTGACCAGTCGAGCTAGTAGAGGGAACTTGGTGTGGGTCAGGTAAGGTGGAAGATAACCTGTTGGCTCGAGCAGAAATAAAAAAAATACTAATGGCGCACCAGGGTGGGGTGCGCCATTAGTATGGATGTACCTGTTGGATAACCTATCCCCTCTCTCCCTCGCCCTCGCCCTCGATCCCCTTCCCCTCTCCTCTCCCGACGCCGCTGCCCCGCCGCCTCGACGCCGCCCCGTCGTCCTCGTCTCCGCCTCGATGCCCCGACGCCGCGACGCCGCTGCCCCGCCGCCTCGACGCCGCCCCGTCGTCCTCGTCTCCGCCCCGACGCCCCGACGCCGCGACGCCGCCCTCTCCTCTCCCGACGCCGCCGCCCCGTCGTCCTCGTCTCTCCCCGACGACACCCCCGTCTTCTACGCCCGCAGGTACCCCATCCAAATCACCCCCGCCTCCATTTCCCACCTCTCCCTCTCTGCTCCTAATACAACAATCTGTCCCTATGCGAGCAACCACAGATTTTAGCAAGTTTGTTTCTGTTGCTGTGGCGTATCAACTGCTTATTACTTATCCGTTCCGTTTTAAAATTGAATTGCTTGGCTGCGCCATGTGCCCGACAGTTTTAAAATTCGGTGGACCTTTTCCACGCTTGCTTCTGCTAATGTATGACCTGTTTCTGTTTCCTCCACCGGAGAATGAGAATATTGTTGTTGCCTGACCTTAGTGAGGTCAACCTTGAGAGCGATGGGTATTATAATGGTTATTATTATGGGATTCATAATTAATAAACGTACGTTTTCATTGGCTTGTTTATATATTATCAGTGCTTGGGCTGTAACGTGCGTCCCCCTAGTAATGGAACACGGAGCATATACTGATGCTAGTACTAGTTTAGTGATGCACCAAAAGGACAGTTTCAGCAACTCACTTCATGGCTATTTTTGGCTTGGCTACTCTTTGTGCTTTATTGTACCACACTACAGTTACCACTGTCTGGTGTAGCTGCTGCTCTGCTTATGGCAATTCGTAACGTCCGTGCTAATGTGTTTGATCTATTGATCTCAACTAGTTTGTATTTAAGGTTATATATACTGGGCCCCTTTTACTTTCCACCATGGATAGCAGTAATCTGCACACTGTTTTAACATTTCAGCATTCTGAATTTCAATAACTCAGTTGTGAGCACTGGTATCCGATGGCACTAGCACTCGTCTATTTTCAGTGCTACAACTAATTAACATGATTTCATACTGCATATATGTATTTAAGTTATGCTGGGTCCCTTTTACTAGGTCGTATTTAAGTTATGCTGGGTCCCTTTTACTCTCCACCATGGGCAGTAGTAATCTGCAAACTGTTTTAGCATTTCAGTATCCTGAATTTGAATAACTCAGTTCTGATGGCACTAGCATTGGTCCATCTTCAGTCTTGCAACCAGTTAACAGGATCTCATACTGCACATATGTACATTCCTTTTATGTATCAAGGTGGCAAAATGTTTGTTTGTTCTGTAAAATAGCATGGCAAATTTTTATCTAAGAGTTTGTTCTATTTGTATTTATCTAAAGATTAGCATGGCAATTTTCTACATGGCACAATCTTTTAGCATGGCAAAATATAGGATGATAGCATCCTAATTTTTTCATATGGCAAATATGAAGAAAAGCATCAACTTATACCTGAGGAAAAAATCTGAAGCTAGTGACCTGTGCAAAAAACAGAAAATTAAAAAATCAACGGCTAATATTAACTCAGTAGTGTCTTAAAATTTCTCAATCTTTGCCAAAAAATAACCTCTGGGTGTAATGAGCAGATAATGAAGAACATATTTGTGTTTCCAAGTAAATAGAGTACCTCCTGCTGTAACTGCTGAGTTCTGAGACAGCACTCTTCTGTTAACAATATATTTGTTTGTACTCTGTAACCTCATAACCTCATAAAGAGCAATATATTTGTTTGGCTGTCTTCTGTTAACAATATTTACCCCTGTTCTTTCATGTGCAATTAGTTTCATTACACTGAAAACTAAGTTTCTGATTTATTTTGTTATACAAGTGTATTTAGTTACTTACTTACTCCTGGTAGCTAACAAGTGGTTACTCTTTGGACTTTGGTGGTGTATGTATAAAAAACAGTAGCAAATAAAAAAAAGCAGTAGCAAATTAAAAAAACAGTAGCAACAAATTAGGTATAAAAACAGTAGCAAATATAGCTAGGGCAATTTTGTTTAGGTATAAAAAACAGTAGCTACAATTTGTAAAAAGCATGAGCAACTGAAAAATCATCCTGAAATATAGCTAGGACAAACTTCAGTCTTTTTTTGTTTGTAACAGAAACTACAGTAGTAAATATTTCCTGAAGTAAATATTTTCAGTCATTACAAATATGATACTGCTTGGAGATGATACTGCTTGGAGATGATACTGCTTGGTGTATTTTCCATGGTGTATTTTCCATGTTGTGATGGAGGCCTTTTTTGCCTTGTCCACCCAAGAGGCCCCTGAGTTTGCCGGAATGTCGATTAACTTCCGTTCCGGCAAATTCGGGTACTCCATATGTCCTATTTTCAGCAAAGGTCATGCTGAAATTTTCCGTGAATTTTAGCATGACTTTGCTAAAAATAGGACATATGGGGTACTTGTGACTAATGCATGGGCCGGGGTATCTTAGTAGGTAATTAAGTAGGATCAAGTGCCCCGGCGTACTTGTGACTAATGCATGGCTTTTAGGGTGCCTCGGTGTCGATAAAAACCGAAATGATGAAAGCTTAGGCTTTTAGGGTGCCTCGGCGTCGAAAAACCCTCAATGATAAAAGCTTAGCTTTTAGGATGCCTCGGTGTCGACAAACCCTAAATGATGAGACCATGATCTTGTTCCTTGACAATAACCAACTTTTTGACCAAACTTTGTTCCTATTTAGAGAGAAACATGGCCAACAACGATGAGGCCGGGGGTTCGGGCGTCGACAAGCCATTCTGGAAGCTGTCCCAGGAGATGGAGGAACAACCTCACTTGTATGAGGACGCCGCCTTCCCCACCGATCCTGAGACCACTGATGGTACCGCCGAGGATGACCCCACTGATGCCACCACTGATGGTGCCGCCGAGGATGCCACCACTGATGATGGCGGCGCACGCACAGATGGCAGCCAACCGAAGAGGCAACGGAAGGACCGGCGCCCGACCGTGCTCCGCACCCTCAAGGAGGAAGTTACTGAAGTGGACTCTGACGGGAATCCAACGGCGCCCGAACGAATAGTCAAGGGGTACTCGCTTCAGCTCGGGTGCATTCTCCGGAGCACCGTCTCGATCAACACCGAGAACCTGAGGCATCCTGACTGAGGGAATTTGCACAACCTCCTCTTCACGAAGCTGCACGAACGATACAAGTTCCCCGCTGAATTTGAAAACACAAGCCTCAAAGGGAATAAAGTGAACAATGCTGCCCTCACGAAGATGAGCAAGGCCCTGTCTACTTGGAAAAGCAATGTGAAGAGAATGATCGAGAAAGGTGAGAGTTATGAGAAGATCAAGGAGAAAAATCCTTCGATCACCGAAGATGACTACAACGACTTCAAGATCAATTGCTCGAGCACCGCACACTCCGAATCAAGTAAGTGGGGGAAAGAAATGCGGGAGCTGAACTTAGGGGAACACCCACTCGGTCCCGGCGGTTACAGAGTGGCGGAGCCTATATGGGACAAGGAGGAGGCGGACCGTGCCGAGCAAGGCCTACCGCCCCTCTTCGATAAATACGGTGACAAGCAGACCAGGAACTTTGTCAGGGCCCGGTACAAGAAGGACCCGAAAACAAAGGAGCTTACCACGGATCCGAAGACCAGGGCACTTGAGCTTGTTCTGGTAAGGAATACACCCCCTCGTAATTAGCTCCATATGGTTGCATTCTAATTAATGAAGCCAAATTTCTAAATGGTTCACATTCCTTCCGCAGGAGACTGAAAGCAGTAGCACGGGGTCGACTAAGAGCAACCCTTGGGACACCACTCTAAATAGGGCATTGAATGTAATGAAGAACACGGATAAGCTCAGTAAGCCAACGTCAGCTGGTCGTGTGGCCGGCAAAGGCTTGTCGACAAAATGGTCGTCATACTATGACACTGCTGGGCGAAAGGAGAAAAAGACCAGCTCGGAAAGCCAGGCGCGCGAGGTTCAAGAACTCAGGGCACAGGTGGCGCGGATTCCGGAGATTGTCCAAGAGCAAGTGCAACAACAACTCGGAGCGACGATCACCGCCATTGTGCCTACCTTGATCCAGGGGATTAGTGCGTGGATTGCGGGCGGCCAACAGGGGCCGCCCCCGATTCCTAGCTTCACGGCCAGCAACTCGCAGAACGCGATGGCGGGGCCATTGGTGTCTCCGGCGGAGCCGGCATTGGTGTCTCCGACGCCGGCACGGGAGCTTAATGCACCCGGGTGTACGCCGGCCGGCACCTCTGCAGCAAGCGGCCCCTCCGTCAACTGCACGCCCGCCGTTGGCGGTGCCTCGACATTAGCCGAGCTCGACGCCATCATCACGGTAACTAATTAAGCCTCTCTCGGCCGAGGACTTCATCTCCTTGCCTTTGACTGGGCATCCCTAACGCCCTACATGTTTTCGCAGGGCGCCGCCGACGTTCCGTGCACTCTCCTGCACTTCGTGAACAACGAGTTGGTCGATGTCGCCAAGGGCAAAATTGTTCAACCGGGCAACCCCTTGTTCCACGGTACCCAGATGCCACCCAACTTGTTTAGGGTTCAACTGGTTCGGGTGCTGCCAGGCTGCGACGAGGTGTTACCTCCGATTCGACCCATGGGGGACGACGATGATGACGTGATGAACCTCAGCGCCTGCCTGAGCTGGCCCCTGCTTTGGCCGAAGAGCCAGATTCGTTTGGGGGCGGGGGACACCACCCCAAAGACAACACCGCCAGTCGTGCCGGCGCCAAGTCGGCCCCATGGCAAGACCGCCGCAACGGTGCCGGACATCCCTATGCCACTGGATCCAAACATGCATATGGCACAGGATCAGAACGACGACGACGACACATTTGCCAACGTCGATCAGTACTTTGCCGATCATGGGGATGGTGGCGACTTCATGGGGCCTCCTTCTCAAGAACCCAACCCAACAAAAGACGTGTGCGATCTAGCTGGTACCGCGGAGAAGCCAAGTTGCAACAGGCGTCGTCTGCAGTTCAGCTCTCAGGAGACGCCTCCAGCTGCCGACTTCACCGAGCCTCAGATAGGCGAAGTGCCAAATATGATCAGCCCCAACACACTCAAGAAGGCGGTCTGTGAGCAGAACTCGGTCCCATTACAGGAGATCAAGAAGAAGGCACGCAAAAGAAAGACTAACAAGGGTGCGGGCCAGCCGGCACCGAGTACGATCCGTGCTCAGGACGGGCCACCTTCAACTGCGGATATCTCGAGGAGGGTGCATGTGGCGGGTAGGCCGATGCTACCGAGAAATATGCTCGATGCTGCAACCGGTGCTATGCGGAGTCTGCATGACAGTGTTCTTTCTTTGGAGAAGCGGCGTCTCCGAGAGAAGGATGTGGCATACCCGATTTTCGCGGCCAAGGTGCCAGAGGGCAAGGGCTTTGTGGATAACTCCATCGGGGGTACGATCGTCCTGCGGTTTGATGACATCCACGCTATGTTGAACCTTCATCCGCTGCACTACACCTTCGTTCGGCTATTTTCGCTGAGTATGGAGATGCGGATCATTCGCGACAAGGACCCCGGACATCGTGATAGTCGACCCCTTCTACATGCGTGCCAAGATCTTGGGCAGCGCTGGGGACCGGCAAGTCGCGAGTTCTTACCTCGAAGGCGTCATTCTGGCAAACCAAGATAAGGACAACTTCCTCGTGCCTTACTTTCCCAAGTAAGTCCTCCCCTCAACCGCCCCGTAACATATGAATTCTTAGATTTCGATCGTTTTTCTTTTAACATTCCGTGTTTTCTGCAGTGACACACATTGCACGCTCATCCTCCTAAGCCCCAAATATTCCATGGCCACGTATTTCGACCCGGACCGTCAGTCGAACGTAGACTACACAAATGTCAAGAAGGTTCTTGATGATGTTCTCCCTGGCTACGTCAAATCTGGAGGCACCTTCACCAGGCCTATTCGTAAGTACGGCAAGCACGTGTTCTCCCACAACACGACGTTCTGCTGCGTCAAGCAGCCGCCTGGCGGTCAGAAGGGTGCCTACTACGCCATCCATCACATGCGGGCGATCGTACGGGACCATCATCAACTACTGCTACCGAGTAGACTCAAAGATTGGGCCGCGAGCGTGTCGGCAATCCAGGACGCGGACATCAGACAAGAATTCTTTCGCATCCAGTCGGAGTTTGCGGAAATCATCCATCAAGATGTCCTTCGTACCTCGGGGCAGTTCTACCTCAGAAATCAACCGTCCAACAATGACATCGACACAATCCTACAAATGCAGGCTGACAACGCCCGTGGTTTCATGACTCCCACGATAGACGGCGGCTTCATCCACGCTCCGGTCCCTTGAGTCGAGTCGAAAGCAGTGATGCTGTGTCTAGTTCTGAAACATCGATTGGCTCATGTTGTAATTAAACTTTAATGAACTTGTAGTATGTCTCTTTGGTTTCGAGAGTCCTTCAACTTAGATGTAATCGATGCTATTAATGTCTTGCTTTTCTCTTCCGATCGTTCTGTTGCATACTTATATATTGCTTATGTATTGTCTGTGAATTGGTACTAACGTTTCGTTTGGCTACTGCATAGCGATGCCGTGGTATGTCGTGTACAAGGGTAAGGTTCCCGGAGTCTACGACGACTGGGAGGAGTGTCGGAGACAGGTTCACCGATTCAGCGGTAACAGTTACAAAGGGTACGCCACTAGGGCCGAGGCCGAATCTAGATACGCCCGCTATCTAGCGGGAGAGGGGAGGGAGCGTTGGAGGAACCGGATGAAGACGAGTTTCATCGTGATGATGCTCATCGTGATGACCGCAGCTCTCTTCTATGTGATGGTAGTTTAGATGATCGATATCGACTTGTAATGTGAAGACAAACTCGCGGTCTCGAGACTTGTAATATAATGATTCATACTTATACATTTTGTTCGGTCTTTTGATTTCGGAGACTAATATGATGAATTGTATTCGGAGACTAAAATGATGAATTGTATTCAGAGACTAATCTTCTATTGTATTCGATGAATCTGTTGTTGATGTGTGCTGTCTATATTTTGTCCAATTATACATTTTGTAACCTGTGCAAAAAACAGAAAATAAAAAAATAAAAAAAAAACTAATATTCATACTAATGGCGCATCACATCATAGTGCGCCATTAGTATGCCAGAGGATACTAATGGCGCATCACTAAACAGTGCGCCATTAGTATGCCGAAGTTACTAATGGCGCATCCCTTTGTTGTGCGCCATTAGTATGCCAAAGCACCTGGGTATAGATGGCCCCCTGGGAGGCATACTAATGGCGCACCGTGGGATATACTAATGGCGCACTCCCTGGTGCGCCATTAGTATACCAGATACTAATGGCGCACCAGTGGTGCGCCATTAGTAAAATATACTAATGGCGCACCACTAATGCGCCATTAATGGCCAGATTAGGTGCGCCATTAGTAGGCTTTTTTCTAGTAGTGAGCAACAAAGTCTCTCTTATCATAACGTTGATTCTTTGATTGTGGGTTATCAAGATCAACAGCAGGTTCAATTTCTACATCATTATCATTGCTAGGTTGAGCATCAACATGAGCATCATCATTAACATTATTACTAGGTTCATGTACATCACCAGATTGTGTTTCAGCATCAGAAATAGAAATATCATTAGGATTCTCAGGCGTGTCTACAACAGGTTCACTAGAAGCATGCAAAGTCCTATCATTTTTCTTTTTCTTCTTTTTAGAAGGACTAGGTGCATCAATATTATTTCTCTAAGAATCCTGCTCAATTCTCTTGGGATGGCCTTCAGGATACAAAGGTTCCTGAGTCATTTTACCAGTTCTAAAGCCACTCTAACAGCAAAATCATTATTCTTACTATTTAATTCATTGAGAAAATCATTCTGAGCTTTAAGTACTTGTTCTACTTGAGTGGTAACCATAGAAGCATGTTTACTGACGAGTTTAAGTTCACCTTTAACTCTGGACATATAATCACCCAAGTGTTCAATCATATAAGCATTTTGTTTTAATTGTCTACCAAAATAAGCATTAAAATCTTCTTGCTTAACCATAAAGTTATCAAACTCATCTAAGCATTGGCTAGCAAACTTAGTAGGAGGGATTTCAGCTTTATCATATCTATAGAGAGAATTTACCTTCACTACCTGTGTCGGGTTATCAAGACTGTGTACTTCTTCAATAGGTAATGGATTAAAACCATGTATTTCTTCAACAGGCGGTAAATTAAGACCATGTATTTCTTCAACGGGAGGTAAATTCTTAACATCTTCAGCTTTTATACCTTTTTCTTTCATAGATTTCTTTGCCTCTTGCATATCTTTAGGACTGAGAAATAGAACACCCCTTTTCTTCGGAGTTGGCTTGGGAGTTGGTTCAGGAAGTGTCCAATTATTTTCATTGGTCAACATATTATTCAATAGAATTTCAGCTTCATCTGATGTTCTTTCCCTGAAAACAGAACCAGCACAACATCCAGGTGGTCTCTGGAAGCATCGGTTAGTCCATTATAAAAGATATCAAGTATTTCATTTTTCTTAAGAGGATGATCAGGCAAAGCATTAAGTAATTGGAGAAGCCTCCCCCAAGCTTGTGGGATACTCTCTTCTTCCATTTGCACAAAATTATATATTTCCCTTAAAGGAGCTTGTTTCTTATGAGCAGGGAAATATTTAGCAGAGAAGTAGTAAATCATATCCTGGGGACTATGCACACAACCAGGATCAAGAGAATTAAACCATATCTTAGAATCACCCTTTAATGAGAACGGAAATATTTTAAGGATATAGTAATAGCGAGTTTTCTCATCATTAGTGAACAGGGTGGCTATATCATTTAATTTAGTAAGATGTGCCACAATAGTTTTAGATTCATAGCCATAAAAAGGATCAGATTCAACAGAGTCGACAGAGAATTCATAATCCTTATCAGTAACAAAGATAGGTGAAGTAGCATAAGCAGGATCATATTTCATTCTAGCATTCAGAGTTTTTTGTTTCAGCTTAGCTAATAATTTCTTAAGATCACTTTTATCATTGCAAGCAAGAAAGTCTCTAGCAGTTTCTTCATCCATAACATAGCCCTCAGGCAGAACAGGCAATTCATATCTAGGGGGAGAATCTTCATCATCACTTTCATCAATATTAGCAGGTTCAATAATTTCATTCTCTCTAGCCCTAGCAAGTTGTTCATCAAGAAGTTCACCAAGTGGCACAGTAGTATCAAGCATAGAAGTAGTTTCATCATAAGTATCATGTATAGCAGAACTGGCATCATCAATAACATGCAACATATAAGAATTAATAGCAGAAGCAGGTTTAGGTGTCGCAAGCTTACTCAAAACAGAAGGTGAATCAAGGGCAGAGCTAGATGGCAGTTCCTTACCTCCCCTCGTAGTTGAGGGATAAATTTTTGTTTTTGCGTCTTTCAAGTTCTTCATAGTGACCAGCAGATATAAATCCCAAGTGACTCAAAGAATAGAGCTATGCTCCCCAGCAACGGCGCCAGAAAATAGTCTTGATAACCCACAAGTATAGGGGATCGCAACAGTTTTCGAGGGTAGAGTATTCAACCCAAATTTATTGATTCGACAAAGGGGAGCCAAAGAATATTCTCAAGTATTAGCAGTTGAGTTGTCAATTCGACCACACCTGGATAACTTAGTATCTGCAGCAAAGTATTTAGTAGCAAAGTAATATGGAAGTAACGGTAACGGTAGCAAAAGTAATATTTTTGGGTTTTGTAGTGATTGTAACAGTAGCAACGGAAAAGTAAATAAGCGGAGAACAATATGTGAAAAGCTCATAGGCATTGGATCAGTGATGGAGAATTATGCCGGATGCGGTTCATCATGTAACAGTCATAACATAGGGTGACACAGAACTAGCTCCAATTCATCAATGTAATGTAGGCATGTATTCCGAATATAGTCATACGTGCTTATGGAAAAGAACTTGCATGACATCTTTTGTCCTACCCTCCCGTGGCAGCGGGGTCCTATTGGAAACTAAGGGATTTTAAGGCCTCCTTTTAATAGAGTACCGGACCAAAGCATTAACACATAGTGAATACATGCACTCCTCAAACTATGGTCATCACCGGGAGTGGTCCCGATTATTGTCACTTCGGGGTTGCCGGATCATAACACATAGTACGTGACTATAGACTTACAAGATAAGATCAAGAACTCACATATATTCATGAAAACGTAATAGGTTCAGATCGGAAGTCATGGCACTCGGGCCCTAGTGACAAGCATTAAGCATAGCAAAGTCATAGCAACATCAATCTCAGAACATAGTGGTTACTAGGGATCAAACCCTAACAAAACTAACTCGATTACATGATAAATCTCATCCAACCCATCACCGTCCAGCAAGCCTATGATGGAATTACTCACGCACGTCGGTGAGCATCATGAAATTGGTGATGGAGGATTGTTGATGATGACGATGGCGACGGATTCCCCTCTCCTGAGCCCCGAACAGACTCCAGATCAGCCCTCCCGAGAGAGTTTAGGGCTTGGCGGCGGCTCCGTATCGTAAAATGCGATGAATCTTTATCTCCGATTTTTTTCTCCCCGAACACGAATATATGGAGTTGGAGTTGAGGTCGGTGGAGCTCCAGGGGGCCCACGAGGCAGGGGGCGCGCCCGGGGGGGGCAGGCACGCCCCCACCCTCGTGGAAAGCGTGTGGGACCCCTGGCCTTGATTCTTTTGCCAGAATTTTTTATTATTTCCAAAAATAATATCCGTGAAGTTTCAGGTCATTCCAAGAACTTTTGTTCCTGCACAAAGATAACACCATGGCAATTCTGCTGAAAACAGCGTCAGTCCGGGTTAGTTCCATTCGAATCATGCAAGTTAGAGTCCAAAACAAGGGCAAAAGTGTTTGGAAAAGTAGATACGACGGAGACGTATCAATCAGCCACCCCCTCATCCCCTCCTTGATTTAATGATGAACTCTTGTTTTGGGACTCGCTTACACCTTTTCTTCTCAGGCATCCCGAGTCTGAGGTATCCTAACACCAAGCAGATCTGAATCTTGGTCAGATATGATGGTTGGGATGCATTTCCAAGAGTTATAACTTTGGTCTTTATATATGACCCGGTAAGGTGATGTCGTGCCTAGCACACCTGGCTAGAGGCCCTATTGTTATAGATTCCTTTTCAGCAAGGTTATCCATTCTTCCATGAGGAAATTGTAAGACTTATTCTATAAGTTGTTTCCGATGGATCCTTTGTATCCAAAGTCTGACCTTTGCTTGAAGACCATGCCAATGCTATCTCGAAGCATGTCTGTGGTACTCCGATTTTCAATAAGAGCATTTGAAGAACAATGCTAAATTTTCTTTGTCCATTATCCAAACACCGTTGTTTGGGTTATATCATGAAATTTATCCCCCCTTACCTAAAGGGTTTTCTACTTTATACCCTGTCATGGATATCATGCTCTGCTTGTCGTTGGGAAGGAAATACCCTTGAAATATGTGTTTAAACACATTTTCCTTTACATTGCTCTGTTGAAACTGATAATCATATTTTCCTTTCCATTGTTTGGTTTGACCTTTCTGGTGATATATATGATTTAAGCAGTAATATTCTCTTGCTTATGTAACCACCTCGGTGTACAATTCTGTCAGCAAGACCCTGTTACTATTGTTGATGACATTCCGGTAGCCACCGATGGACGAGAACCTTGCCTATTGGTCTGCCTCGTTCAACGAGCAGGAAAAATGGTTATCTTCGTCCCTCACCCTTGGTACCAATGTTGTTGCTGACATAACTGACAGGCGATACTCTGACCTGCCTTGCTATCTTGACCGTGCAAATTGATTAGCGCCTTCCTGCTGCTAACCCACATGGTGGGCCCATAACCCACAGTTCCACATGATCGAAACCTGACTCTCCTGTACACCCCTGTTTCTAAAGTTATTCCTCATGCTTGGTTTTGTATGAAAGATCACGAGCCACCTTCCTAGTGATCTATTCTGGTATCAGGCGCAATACTTATTCCCATTGCTCTGAACCCCTTTCACCCTCTGTTTCAGGAAATAGATGGTTGCCTACCCACTTGGAGCTTCTTGTTACCCATCCTCACCTTGCTCTCAATAACTTTCTTGAATTTCAACTCGAGAGATGCCTCTATGCCATGTTCACTGAGATAGCCCCCAGGTACCTAATATATGTTGAGCTCCGTCCTTCCTGAGTTTTCCCCCTTAGCTTCCCGTAAGTACGATTGAGATCCTCAAGGAAGAATGACGACTTCATCAGCATAACCTGAAGCAGACATATGAAGACGTCAATGTAATGGATCGACCTCTTCGAGAAGAGCAACCAACACCGAGAAAACCAGTTAGGATTTCGTAACCAAACCCCTTCCCCCTTACTCCCGCTCCTAAATCTCGGGACGAGATTTCTTATAGTGGAGGAGAATTGTGATGCCCGGATAATTAAGCTAGAGTAACATTCTGCTAATGATGCCACGTCACCTCGGTTACTATTGATAATCTCGCGATGGTTAAAAAGTGATCCAAATTCAAATTTAAAATAAAGGCAAACAACAAAATTTAAAGAAAAATTAAAACAAATGTTCGTCAGATGACATATAATTCATAGGTAATTATGGTGGAGAATCCACATCTTCATAAAGTAATTAAAGGCTCTAAAATAATTAAAACAGGGTCAAAACTATAATTTAAAATGCTTTTCCAAATTATAAAATTACAAAACATTTAGTAACTCTCAAACCTTTTTGTGGCAGAGCCGAAATTAGCAACACTATTTATGGACCAAGTTTCACATTTTATAAAACTAGTTTACTATTAAAATTAAAGTCAAAACAAAAAGAATAAAAGTTACAGAACTATAAGAAAATAAAAAGAGCAAAAGTGCACTGTGCACTTGAGCCCACTAGCTACAGTACCAGCCCAGCCCACCACAGCGGTCATCTCCTTCCCCTGTTCACCAGAGGCACCGTGGACGCAGTACGCACGTCGACGCCGCCGATGCACTCGCCTCCCCAAGCAAACCCTAGCACCATTCCCTTCCTTTCCCCGCGCTGTTTTCGCTCCTTCTCGAGCTCCACCGAGAGACCCATGGCCACGCCATCGCCACCCCCGTGGCTACTGCCCTCCCCATCGTCTAGGATTGAGCCAAGAGGTCTGCCTGGCTCTGCTGCTTCCTCTACGATGAAGAACACGAGCCGAATGCCTCTGCTTCGAACGGATCAAGTCGGGAGCCACCACGACATCGTCATCGACTCGGCTTCGTCTTCGGCCACCAGAGCTCCGTCGCGCCGGTCCACACCTCTGCTGCTCCTAAACCTCCACCGAGCCATCATGTGCTCTCTAGGTGAGCACCGCACCACTTCCCCTCATTCCTCTTCTCGAATTCGAGCTATGCGTAGCCGTCGCCGTTGATGCCGTAGCCCGCCACCACTGTTCGCCTCACCCTGCTTCCCCCGCTCATGAGTCCGCGCCCTCGCGCCGCGCTCCCCTGCTGCTTTGTCCCATTGCTGCTGCTCATACGCCTGCTTCTACTGCTACTCATAGGCCTGCTGCTACTGTTCTCCTCGCCCGCGTGCTCCCCGGCCATCGCTGATTGTTTCTGTCGCTCCGCCACTGCGCTACTTTGCTGTTACCTGCCTGCGCTGCTCGCTGCTGCTTCTCCTTTTTTCTGCTGCTGCTCGCCTGCTCCTGCTGCCGCCGCCTCCGCCCGTCGCTCGCTCCGGCACCGCCGCCCCGCACGCCCGCGGCTCCGGTCCCCTCCGCCTCCGCCCGTCACTAGCTGTGACGCCCCCGATTCAATCGTACCCTTATCATACACGCAAACGTGTACGATCAAGATTAGGGACTCACGGGAAGATATCACAACACAACTCTAAAAAATAAAATAAGTCATACAAGCATCATAATACAAGCCAGGGGCCTCGAGGGCTCGAATACAAGTGCTCGATCATAGACGAGTGTGACGCCCGGATAGTTAAGCTACAGTAATCCCACGTTAACGATGCCACGTCACCAGGATACTGTTGCTAAATCTCGCGTTAGTTCGAAACCGATTCAAATTCAAATTCAAAATCGAATCTAGCGGTAAAAGTTTACAAACATTAAAACTAAAATGTCCAAAATGTGTCAAATAAACCATGGATAATACTAGTGGGGAAACCACACTTTTATAAAATGTTTAAAGGCTCTAAAGTAATTAAAACAGTAGCTATGTCAATTAATTAAATGCCTTTTAAAAATTATAATAATGCAAACTATTTTAATTAGGTGTCAAACTTTTTGGGGCAGTAGAATAAGTTATAACATTTATCTAGGAGTTGCATTTATATTTTATAAAACAAAAGTTAAAAAAATAAAATAGAAAAGAAATTAGATAAAGAAAAGAAAACAGAAAAAGAAAACAAAAGAACCCCCCTCTCCCAGGGCCGAATGGCCCAGCTAGCCACAGGCCGGCCCAGCTGCGGCCCAACCCCACCTCCCCTTATCCACTCACCCCCCAGCCAAACCCTAACCCAAACCGAACCCCACCCACTCTCCCCGATCCCCTCTGTCTCTCGCTTCCCCTCGATCCCCCTCTCCCTCCCCCGTTCTGGATCGGGAGCGGGCGCCCCCGACGCCACCCGTCGCCCGCCTCGCCGCCCCTCCTGGCCTCCTCGCCGCCGCCCCGGTCCGCCATCGCACTCCGCCGTCCAGATCGAACCGCGCCCCGCCACCCCGACGTCGTTCCCCGCGGCGCCGCCCCCTGCTTGGGTCAGGTCGGGGCCGACCGCCGCTGCCTCGACCTCGACGCCAACCGCCGTGGCCGGACCCCGACGCCGCCGCCACCGGACCGCCTCGCCTCCTCACCTCTCCCTCGCTGGCTCCATCGAGCCTCGCGCCCCCGCCACCTGCGTCCATCCCCAGCGCCGCCCGACTCCGTCAACGCCGTCGCCTCCTCGCCCTCATGCCGGACTGCACCGTCCCCGCCTCTCCATCACCGGCTCCACCGAGCCTCGCCGCTCCCCGTACCCCTGCAACGCCGGTGAGGGCCATGCCCTCCCCCCTCTCTATCTTGGCCGTGGGCACCGCCGCTCGACCGCGCTCACCATGTCGTGCCCGTGCCCCGTGCGGGCCCGCAACCGCCTCACAGCCGTGCGCGCCCGCAGCCCAGCGCGTCGTGGCTTGCCGCCCCGCCGTGGCCACGCCCTGGCCGCGCCCGTGCCGCATCGGCCACGCCCGATGCGCGCACCCGCGCATCGCCTCCCTCCCCCGCGCGCTCACCGCGCCCTGCCGCTGCTCTGCCTCGCCCCGTCACCGCCCGCATGCCCCGGCCTCCCGCCTTCGGCCGCCGCAGGCCCCGCCCCGCCACACCTTGCTCGCCGGCGGCGCGCCTTGGCCGCGGCCACGCCTCGGGCGTGTGCTCGCGAGCCCTGGCGGGTTCGTCCCGCCCCGCCACCCGTTACGCCCGCTCCGCCGGGCCCCTGTACCACTGACCAGTGGGTCCTCCCCCCTGTGTCAATGACAGATGGGGGCCCACGCCCTTGGAACGCAAAAAAAAATAATTAGAAAAAAAAATATAAATAAAACAAATAATAAAATTAAATAAATTTAATTATTTAATTAACTAAATTAATTAAGTTAATTAATCCTAATTAACCTGTTAGTTTAATTAAACAGTAATAGTTTAACTAAACCCTAATTAACCTAACAGAGTATGACACGTGGGTCCCACTGGACCCACGCGTCAGTTTGACCCAGTCAACCCCTGTCGGCTGCTGACGTCAGCATGACATCATGCTGATTTCATAATTCCAATTTCGAATTAAATTAAATAATTAATTAAATTCCAGAAATTAATAAAATCTTTAGAAAATCATATCTTTTAATCCGCAACTCGGATTAAATTATTTTCAACATGTAAGTTGCTCAGAACGACGAGACGAATCCGAATACGCAGTCCGTTCGTCCACCACGCGTCCCTAGCATAGTGAACCTGCAACATTTCACCTCCGGTTCATCTGTCCGAAAACGTGAAACACCGGGGATATTTTCCCGGATGTTTCCCCCTTCACCGGTATCACCTCATACCGCGTTAGAACACGTCTAGCTCTGCCTGTTGTCCTGTTATGCACTTGCTTGCTATGTATTTACTGTTTCTCCCCCCTCTTCTCTTCGGTAGACCCCATGACGATGCTGATGCCCCTGTGGTCGACTACGTCACTGACGACCCCTCCTTCTTGTCTGAGCAACCAGGCAAGCCCCCCCCCTTGATCACCAGATATCGCCTATTCTTCTCTATACTGCTTGCATTAGAGTAGTGTAGCATGTTACTGCTTTCGTTAATCCTATCCTGATGCATAGCCTGTCATTGTTGCTACAGTTGTTACCCTTACCTGCTATCCTACTGCTTAGTATAGGATGCTAGTGTTCCATCAGTGGCCCTACACTCTTGTCCGTCCGCCATGCTATACTACTGGGCCGTGATCACTTCGGGAGGTGATCATGGGTATATGCTATATACATTATATACATGACACATGTGGTGACTAAAGTCGGGTCGGCTCGTTGAGTACCCACAAGTGATTCTGATGAGGGGGCTGAAAGGACAGGTGGCTCCACCCCGGTAGAGGTGGGCCTGGGTTCCTGACGGCCCTCGACAGTTACTTTATGGCGGAGCAACAGGGCAGGTTGAGACCACCTAGGAGAGAGGTGGGCCTGGCCCTGGTCGGCGTTCGCGGATAAATAACACGCTTAACGAGTTCTGGGTATTTGATCTGAGTCTGGCCATTTGGTCTATACACACTAACCATCTACGCGGGAGTAGTTATGGGTATCCCGACGTCGTGGTATCAGCCGAAGCACTTCTTGACGTCAGCAACTGAGTGGCGCACGCCACATTGGACCGTAAGCTCGCGCTTGTATTAAGGGGGCTAGGTCTGCTTCCGGCCGCGTACGCAACGTGCAGGTGTGCATAGGGCGATGGGCCCAGACCCCTGCGCGCATAGGGTTAGACCGGCGTGCTGACCTCTCTGTTGAGCCTAGGTGGGGCTGCGACGTGTTGATCTTACGAGGCCGGGCATGACCCAGAAAAGTGTGTCCGGCCAAATGGGATCGAGCGTGTTGGGTTATGTGGTGCACCCCTGCAGGGAAGTTTATCTATTCGAATAGCCGTGTCCCTCGGTAAAAGGACGACCCGGAGTTGTACCTTGACCTTATGACAACTAGAACTGGATACTTAATAAAACACACCCTTCCAAGTGCCAGATACAACCCGGTGATCGCTCTCTAACAGGGCGACGAGGAGGGGATCGCCGGGTAGGATTATGCTATGCGATGCTACTTGGTGAACTTACCATCTACCCTCTTCTACCTGCTGCAAGATGGAGATGGCCAGAAGCGTAGTCTTCGACAGGACTAGCTATCCCCCTTTTATTCTGGCATTCTGCAGTTCAGTCCACTGATATGCCCCTTTACACATATACCCATGCATATGTAGTGTAGCTCCTTGCTGGCGAGTACTTTGGATGAGTACTCACGGTTGCTTTTCTCCCTCTTTTCCCCTTTCTATACCGGATTGTCGCAACCAGATGCTGGAGTCCAGGAGCTAGAGATCCCGATGATGATTCTACATGGAGTTCGGCTTCCAGGAGTAGTTAGGAGGTCCCAGGCAGGAGGCCTTGCCTTTTCGATCGTTGCTACTTTTGTGCTAGCCTTCTTAAGGCAAACTTGTTTAACTTATGTCTGTACTCAGATATTGTTGCTTCCGCTGACTCGTCTATGATCGAGCACTTGTATTCGAGCCCTCGAGGCCCCTGTCTTGTATTATGATGCTTGTATGACTTATTTATGTTTTAGAGTTGTGTTGTGATATCTTCCCGTGAGTCCCTGATCTTGATCATACACATTTGCGTGCATGATTAGTGTACGGTCAAATCGGGGGCATCACAACGAGTCAGTGGAAGCAACAATATCTGAGTACAGACATAAGTTAAACAATTTGCCATAAGATGGCTAGCACAAACTGGGATACAGATCGAAAGAGGCGCAGGCCTCCTGCCTGGGATCCTCCTAATCTACTCCTGGTCATCATCGGCGGCCTGCACGTAGTAGGAAGCACCCTCTGCGTAGTAGGGGTCGTCGTCGACAGTGGCGTCTGGCTCCTGGGCTCCAACATCTGGTTGCGACAACCAGAAGAATGGAAAGGGGGAAAAGAGGGAGAAAGCAACCGTGAGTACTCATCCAAAGTACTCGCAAGCAAGGATCTACACTACATATGCATTGGTATCTGTGTAAAGAGGCAATATCGGTGGACTGAACTGCAGAATGCCAGAATAAGAGGGGGATAGCTAGTCCTCTCGAAGACTACGCTGCTGGCAGCCTCCATCTTGCAGCATCTAGAAGAGAATAGATGGTAAGTTCACCAAGTAGCATCGCATAGCATAATCCTACCCGGCGATCCTCTCCTCGTCGCCCTGTGTGAGAGCGATGGCTGGGTTATATGTGGCGCTTGGAAGGGTGTGTTTTATTAAGTATCCAGTTCTAGTTGTCATAAAGTCAAGGTACAACTCCAAGTCGTCCTGTTACCGAAGATAACGGCTATTCGAATAGATAAACTTCCCTGCAGGGGTGCACCACATTACCCAACACGCTCGATCCCCTTCGACCGGACACACTTTCCTGGGTCATGCCCAGCCTCGGAAGATCAACACGTCGCAGCCCCACCTAGGCACAACAGAGAGGTCAGCACGCCGGTCTAAATCCTATGCGCGCAGGGGTCTAGGCCCATCGCCCATTGCACATCTGCACGTTGCGAACGCGGCCGGTAAGCAGACCTAGCCTCCCTAATACAAGAGCAGGCGTTCCAGTCCAATCCGGCACGCGCCGCTCAGTCGCTGACGTCAAGAAGGCTTCGGCTGATACCACGATGTCGAGTGCCCATAACTGTTCCCGCGTAGTTGGTTAGTGCGTATAGGCCAGTGGCGAGACTCACATCAAATACCAAGAACTCGTTAAGCGTGTTAATTGACGTATCCGCGAACGCCGACCAGGGCCAGGCCCACCTCTCTCCTAGGTGGTCTCAACCTGCCCTGTCGCTCCGCCACAAAGTAACAGTCGGGGGCCGTCGGGAACCCAGGCCCACCTCTACCGGGATGGAGCCACCTGCCCCTTCAGGCCCCATCTCCGAACAGTATCATAAGTAATGTAACAGTATAAAGTTTATAGCATATGCCCGTGATCACCTCCCGAGTGATCACGGCCCAGTAGTATAGCATGGCAGACGGACAAGAATGTAGGGCCACTGATGGAATACTAGCATCCTATACTAAGCATTTAGGATTGCAACAATGACATGCCATGCAGCAGAATAGGATTAACCGAATGCAGTAACATGCTACACTACTCTAATGCAAGCAGTAGAGAGAAGGAATAGGCGATATCTGGTGATCAAGGGGGGCTTGCCTGGTTGCTCTGCCAAGAGAAGGGTTCGTCGTCGATGTAGTCGATCACAGGGGTACCGGCAGCGGTCTCGAGGTCTATCGGAAAGAAGTAACGGAGGGGGAACACAATAAATAACAGAGCAAGCAAAGCATCACAAAGCATAACATGGCAATACGCGGTGCCAGGGTGCCAGGGTGCCAGGGGTGATCTAACGCAAGGATAGGTGATACCGGTGAAGTGGGGAAAACATCCGAGAAAGTATTCCCGGTGTTTGACATATTCGGACAGATGAAATGGAGGGGGATTGTTGCATGTTCTCTATTCTAGGGACGTGTGGCGGACGAACGAACTGCATACTCGGATTCGGCTCGTCGTTCTGAGCAACTTTCATGTACAAAATATTTCCATCCGAGTTACGAATTATTTTATATGTTTTTGTAAAGTTTAATGTTTTTTTGAACTTATTATTAATTCGAATTAAAAACAGAATATACTTTTGTTACCTAGTGCTATTCTAGCCACAGTGTATGACAGTGACGCCAGTGGGCATGGTTTGACCCGGTCAAAGATTAACTAGTCAATATATGAACAGTGTATGCGGGTCCAATTGTCATTGACTTTAGTTTAACAAAATTTTAATTAACTGAGGTGGTCCCACACGTCATTTTCTATGCACTAAGTAATCAACAATTTAATCCTAAGCTAAACTAATCTAACTAAGCAAGGGCTGGCCTCACATCCAATGGATGTGCCACAGGCTGTGGTAGGCATGGGCGCACAAGCCACAACAGCCATTGCCATCAGTAGCAGCAGCAAAACGCATCAACAAGGCAGTGGCTAGCATGAACATTAGTAGTAGCGAGGAGCAGGCCCGTTGTGCCAGCAAGCAGCAAGCAGCAGCTCTACCGCAGCAGCTGTGGCGACAGGGAGCAGCAGAGCAACGCAGTAGCAAGAAAAACAGTAGGCAGGGCCGCGGGAGCGCGGACGCGCGGGGAGGCGCAGGGGAGCAGTGGCGTGGGTGCGCGCGGGGCGCAGCCAGGGCGTGGCCACCGTCAAGAGCAGGCAGGCGCGTGCGCATACTCGGAAGCTCGAACGCGGCCATGGACGAGGACGACCGAGCTCGGGGATGACGGTAAACGGCGACAAATCAAAGGAGAAAGGTGGGGAATCGGCAGAGGAGCTCACGTTGAGGCCATGGGCGAGCTCGAGGAGGTCAGGGATGGCCGGGAGCAGCGGCATCTGGCGACGGGTGATGGTGTATGCGAGGAAGAAGACGGCGATGGCGGGCGAACGGGGCCTCCTAGCTTGACCCCTTTGTCGAGGGTGAAGAAGATGACGACGATGGAGCCCCTGGATGTATTCTCAGGCGCCGGGGAGGTCGGGGCGCACTTGAGTGGCGGTTCCGACGAAGACGACCGGCGGCAGAGGTTGAAGGTTGAAGGAGGGTTCGATCCCGTTGATGGAGAGGGCCTCGGCTTGAGCCGAAGGGCGGAGCCGACATGGACGACAACGGTGGTCCTCCGGGACGTCTTCATGAGGCGTGAGGTGGATGGAGGCCGCAGGATCGACAGCGCCGCAGCGCCAGAGGCGTTCGGGAGAGAGTGACAAGGAGTGAGGGAGGGAGTGGTTGGTGCTAGGGTTAGGAGGGGATCGAGGGAGGGAGGCTGGCGATGTTAAGTAGGGCGAGGGGGCGCGGATTTGCGCCACGACGTCATGGCGTCCGTGGATGTGCTCCAATGCCCCTGCTACAGATTGAACGAGGGAGAGATTGCCTGACCTGGGTAAGTTGCTAGATGGGCCAAAAGTGCCCAGTAGCTTAGGTCTTTTGTTTTGTTCTATTGTTTTTTTGTTTTATTTTAGTTTCTGTTAGTTTAGTTAGTTTCTTTTTTAATACCAAGTTAGCACCTAAATTAGTATCATCAAATATCTCACTGCCACATTAATTTGCTACCCAAGCTAAAATAGTTTCGTAATTATTTGATATTTAAAAGTACTTAAATAATAGTTTTCGCTACTGTTTTGTTCAGCTTATAGTATTTAAACATTTTATAAAGGTGTGGTTTCTCCACCATAATTTCCTATGAAATATTTTGTTCACTCCGAACATTTTAGTTTTAATATTTGAAAATTTTTATTGTCTGCTTGATTTTGAATTTGAATTTGAATCGGTTTCAAACTAACGCGAGATTAGCAACAGTAATCGAAGTGACGTGGCATCATTAGCAGAGGGTTGCTGTAGCTTAATTATCCGGGCGTCACAATTCTCCTCCACTACAAGAGTCTCGTCCCGAGATTTAGGAGCGGGAGTAAGGGGGGAGGGATTTGGTTACAAAATTCTAACTAGTTTTCTGGTGTTGGTTGCACTTCTCGAAGAGGTCGATCCATTATGTTGATGTCTCCATTTCTCTGCTTCAGGTTATCATGATGAAGTCTGCATCCTTTCTTCGGGAACTCCATTGTACTTACGAAAGAATAAAGGGTGGGTGTTCCGGGAGAACGGACCTCCGTAAGGCTGTCTATCTAGTAGCTAACAGCGGGAAAGGTGGCGGAAAGTAACTCCCGAACTGAAAACTTAAGAAAAGATCAAGAGCAAAGTAAGAAGGTACCATGAGAAGTTTCGAGCGGGGAGGCAATCGTTTGATGCCTGAAACAGGGCGTGATAGGGGTTCAAGCAACGGGAATACATATTGTGTTCGATAGCAGAATTAAGGATCTCTCGGAAGGTGGCTCGTGAATTAGATACGAGGCCACGCCCGAGGAACAACCTTGGGAACAGGAGGAGTACAGGAGAGTCAGGTTTCGAACATGTGGAATTGTGGGTTATGGGCCCACCTTGTGGGTTAAAAGTAGGAAGAGCGCTGACATTATGCACGGTCTTGAAAGCAAGGCATGTCAGAGGACAGTCTGTCAATAATGTTGGCAACAACGTTGGTACCAAGGGCGAGGGACGAAGAGAACCATTTTCCTGCTCGTTGAACGAGGCGGGCCAGTAGGCGAAGTTCTCGTCGACCGGTGGTTACTGGAATGTCATCAAGATTAGTAACAGGGTCTTACTGACCGAGTTGTACACCAAGGTATTTACATAAGCAACAGAATATTACTGCTTAGATCATATAGATCACCAGAAAGGTTAAACAAAACAATGGAAGGGAAAATGTGAGTATCATTTTGAACACAACAATGGAAAGGAAAATGTGTTTAAACACATATCTCGGGGGTATATCCTTCCCAAGGACATGCAGAGCATGATATCCATGACAGGATACAAAGTAGAAAACTATTTAGGTAAGTGGAATGGAATTTCATGTCGTTACCCATACAGCAGGGTTTGGATAATTGAGCAGGAAACATTTAGCATTGGGCTTCAAATATTCTTGTTGAAAATCGGAGTACCATAGACATGCTTCGAGATAGCATCAACATGGTCTTCAAGCAAAGCTCAGACTTTGGAAACACAAAGGATCCATCGGGAATAACTTGTGGAATAAGTCTTACAATTTCCTTATAGAAGAATAGATAACCTTGCTGAAAAGGAATCTATAACAATAGGGCCTCCGGCCAGGTGTGCTAGACACGACATCACCTTACCGGGTCACATAAAGGCCAATGTTATAACTCTTGGAAATATGTTCCAACCATCATATCTGACCGAGATTCAGATCTGATTGGTGTTAGGATAACTTAGATTCAGGATGCCTGAGAAGAAAGTGCAACACAAATTGTCGAGATGACATTGTAAGATTCTCGGGACTTGAACTATGGAAGCGAGTTCCGAAACAAGAGTTCGTCATCAAACCAAGGAGAGGACGAGGAGGTCACTGAGGGACTCAGCGACAATTCATCAAGATTTCCGACAAGATGGATTTCCACAATTATGTGAACAAGGAAATAACATTTGTCGGATCAAATGATATAATGATGTATGCTCGAGGAAAACATACACAATTAAACATTGGTTGAAAGGTGCGCCCGAAATATGGGCATGGGTAGCCTGATCAATTGTTAGAATGGTGATTCAATAACCGATAGGCTAAGAATGAACTATTGATCATTAACTTCAAAGCAATAGGGTTGCTAGAAGTATAGAATCCAAGCAGCGCCGTTCACTTGTTGGTATCCCGGTTAGAATCAACACGGGGACCAAGAAAGAATGGGTATGGCGAGAAGTGTTACTATATCAAGAATTCTTAAGAGGTGGAGCAATTCTCACCACATCTTGACATCAAAGATGGTAATACTCCACGGTAGAATATAACATAAGTTGGATAGCAAGGAACTCAAGGTACAACACAAAACAAGAAGAAGTTTCGTGTTGGAGGGAATGCAATAATGTTGTCGATGATAACCCAAATTATCAAGGGGTAAGGATGATATCTCTCTTCATGAATTCGATTGATATCCTGGAAACGCTCAGAATGTAGATGATGATCACGACACATTTGTCGAGAGGTTTCATGAAGATGTAATCGAACAGCGATGACATCAAGTCAAAGGACTGATGAAGCAAAAGTTATTGGAACCAAGGGTATGACTCGAACTCGAAATCAAGCTTGATGTTCAAGGCGAAATGATATGACAAGGAAGATTGACGTAAGTTTAGCTCATCGTCGTAAGTTGTGCTCCGGGAAGGACCAGGTAGTACAGTTAAAATTGGCACAATAATGATGTAGCCGATCAGGCTAGGAACGAGTTGAAAGATTATTAAACTCATAAGCAATGAAAATTACTTAGAGTTATTGAATCGGAGTGCGGAATCAATTCACTTATCGGTGTTCTCAAGTGAAATAACTCAGAACCCGGGGGAAATCTGAAATCGGTGAGAAGCAATACTAGATGAAGACTCATATGGAGCAACACAGTTCTTTGATATTCTTGAGATAGTGGAGGGTATTACTCGAAGGAAGATCGACATAGGGGTTGCGGAGATGTATTGATCTGTAGAAGACAAGTGTTTTCACTTGCCTGAGAAATGGAATCAAGGAGAATATATGGTCAGAACCACGATTGCAGAGGATCAATTCACAGATACCAGATGATATTATAACAAGGAAATAGTTATTATTACAAGAAGCTTCCATGATAGGATATATATCGTGTCCATGGGCATGAACACAAAGTTCAAGGTCGACTCCCACTTCTCCAATGCATAACCTTTCATTCACTTTTCGCGTTCGATGAAGTTGTAGTGTTGAAATTTTATCTGGCAAAATACCAGAAGAGTATGACTAGTGAAAACTTTCGCGTTCACACATATTAAAGAAGGCATAGGTCAACCCATCGGGGCATCGTGGAAACATATACCACAAGATTCAATAGTAAATATCACCAGCTCGAAAGCAGAGCATGTTCGACAAAGCAGAGGATACAATTTACCAAAGGCATTATGTATCCGAGAAAAGACTCACAAAGTTATTGAATATGAAGGACGTTGTCGGATAAAATCCAACAAAGGATTTGATGGTCCACAAGAGATCTGATGTGAGCATCGGTACTCAACTAGAAGAAGAAACAATGTGAAGGCATTGGATTATAGAAGCAACTGGCTAATTCAAATCTCACATGTAAAGGAATTATGATTTCCAAATCAAAGGATCAGAAGCAAACGCTCTGATTAAGGATGGATAAATTGAGTAGGCTTAGGGTACAATCGACGGCAATTGGATTGGTTGAGAACCAGCTCACGTTTAAAATGACGTCTGAGCCGGAAGGATAATTTTCAGGGAATAACTGATGATTACGTGCATTCACACGCATGTTGAATCAACAGGATCAGAATGTCAATCACAAGGATTTTAATGGTTATTGCTAGACAAATGGAATTGTCCAGATTGCAAGCAGACAAGTATTTGCAGAGCAATAGTTGGCAGAGAATTACCGGAAGATCGGGTAACATCTTAATGTATCTTGTGCATCATATGAACAACGGGGGAAGAACGGATACTCGGAAGTGCGAGGAATTATCTGTAGGGGGTATTCATGAGGCAAGAACTGCAGGGCAGTAAGCTCAAAGTGTTCTTGGAACAATAGAGAAAATTTCGGGGTATCTTGTACTAACAAGATCAATGGGATTGAATGTAGGCAAGTATACGTAGTTATCCATACAGATATAAGTGGTAGGGAATTTGCAAGGGCGGTGGGCACAAGCGTCTCGGGAAAACATCGAATAGCATCTTCGGAACCTTCTGGTGCAGCAGGCGATCATCTATAATAAGGGGAACTCTAGGTGGATGTGATCACGAGATCCTAATGTTAGAGTTAGTAAAACCATTTTAACCCGAATAGAAGAGAGATCACAGTCCCAGAGTATAGACGAGAAATAAAAGATCCTACTACCACCCAATGGCGACGTGGGCCCATAAGCCGCACAGCCATGTTAGTAAAAGTTTTGCAATGTCTAGACTCGACTTCAACCAAGGAGTGTGGAAGGGGCATTCCTACAGGTAGTCGGCTCTCATACCAACTTGTGACGCCCCCGATTCAATCGTACACTAATCATACACGCAAACGTGTATGATCAAGATCAGGGACTCACGGGAAGATATCACAACACAACTCTAAAAAATAAAATAAGTCATACAAGCATCATAATACAAGTCAGGGGCCTCGAGGGCTCGAATACAAGTGCTCGATCATAGACGAGTCAGCGGAAGCAACAATATCTGAGTACAAACATAAGTTAAACAAGTTGCCATAAGATGGCTAGCACAAACTGGGATACAGATCGAAAGAGGCGCAGGCCTCCTGCCTGGGATCCTCCTAAACTACTCCTGGTCGTCATCGGCAGCCTGCACGTAGTAGGAAGCACCCTCTGCGTAGTAGGGGTCGTCGTCGAAGGTGGCGTCTGGCTCCTGGGCACCAACATCTGGTTGCGACAACCAGAAGAATGGAAAGGGGGAAAAGAGGGAGAAAGCAACCGTGAGTACTCATCCAAAGTACTCGCAAGCAAGGATCTACACTACATATGCATGGGTATCTGTGTAAAGAGGCAATATCGGTGGACTAAACTGCAGAATGCTAGAATAAGAGGGGGATAGCAAGTCCTCTCGAAGACTACGCTTCTGGCAGCCTCCATCTTGCAGCATGTAGAAGAGAATAGATGGTAAGTTCACCAAGTAGCATCGCATAGCATAATCCTACCCGGCGATCCTCTCCTCGTCGCCCTGTGTGAGAGCGATCACCGAGTTATATCTGGTACTTGGAAGGGTGTGTTTTATTAAGTATCCGGTTCTAGTTGTCATAAGGTCAAGGTACAAGTCCAAGTCATCCTGTTACCAAAGATCGCGGCTATTCGAATAGATAAACTTCCCTGCAGGGGTGCACCACATTACCCAACACGCTCGATCCCCTTCGACCGGACACAATTTCCTGGGTCATGCCCGGCCTCGGAAGATCAACACATCGCAGCCCCACCTAGGCACAACAGAGAGGTCAGCACGCCGGTCTAAATCCTATGTGCGCAGGGGTCTGGGCCCATCGCCCATTGCACACCTGCACGTTGCGAACGCGGCCGGTAAGCAGACCTAGCCTCCCTAATACAAGAGCAGGCGTTCCAGTCCAATCCGGTGCGCGCCGCTCAGTCGCTGACGTCAAGAAGGCTTCGGCTGATACCACGACGTCGAGTGCCCATAACTGTTCCCGCATAGTTGGTTAGTGCGTATAGGCCAGTGGCGAGACTCAGATCAAATACCAAGAACTCGTTAAGCGTGTTAATTGAAGTATCCGCGAACGCCGACCAGGGCCAGGCCCACCTCTCTCCTAGGTGGTCTCAACCTGCCCTGTCGCTGCGCCACAAAGTAACAGTCGGGGGCCGTCGAGAACCCAGGCCCACCTCTACCGGGATGGAGCCACCTGCCCCTTCAGGCCCCATCTCCGAACAGTATCATAAGTAATGTAACAGTATAAAGTTTATAGCATATGCCCGTGATCACCTCCCGGGTGATCACGGCCTAGTAGTATAGCATGGCGGACGGACAAGAATGTAGGGCCACTGATGGAATACTAGCATCCTATACTAAGCATTTAGGATTGCAACAATGACAGGCCATGGAGCAGAATAGGATTAACCGAATGCAGTAACATGCTACACTACTCTAATGCAAGCAGTAGAGAGAAGGAATATGCGATATCTGGTGATCAAGGGGGGGGGCTTGCCTGGTTGCTCTGGCAAGAGAAGGGTTCGTCGTCGATGTAGTCGATCACAGGGGTACCGGCAGCGGTCTCAAGGTCTATCGGAAAGAAGTAACGGAGGGGGAACACAATAAATAACAGAGCAATCAAAGCATCACAAAGCATAACATGGCAATACGCGGTGCTAGGGTGCCAGGGGTGATCTAATGCAGGGATAGGTGATACCGGTGAAGTGAGGAAAACATCCGGGAAAGTATTCCCGGTGTTTAACATATTCGGACAGATGAAATGGAGGGGGATTGTTGCATGTTCGCTATGCTAGGGACGTGTGGCGGACGAACGAACTGCATACTCGGATTTGGCTCATCGTTCTGAGCAACTTTCATGTACAAAATATTTTCATCCGAGTTACGAATTATTTTATATGTTTTTCTAAAGTTTAATGTTTTTTTGAACTTATTATTAATTCGAATTAAAAACAGAATATACTTTTGTTACCTAGTGCTATTCTAGCCACAGTGTATGACAGTGGGGCCAGTGGGCATGGTTTGACCCAGTCAAAGATTAACTAGTCAATATATGAACAGTGTATGCGGGTCCAATTGTCATTGACTTTAGTTTAACAAAATTTTAATTAACTGAGGTGGTCCCACATGTCATTTTCTATGCACTAAGTAATCAACAATTTAATCCTAAGCTAAACTAATCTAACTAAGCAAGGGCTGGCCTCACATCCAATGGATGTGCCACAGGCTGTGGTAGGCATGGGCGCACAAGCCACAACAGCCATTGCCATCAGTAGCAGCTGCAAAATGCATCAACAAGGCAGTGGCTAGCATGAACATTAGTAGTAGTGAGGAGCAGACCCGTTGTGCCAGCAAGCAGCAAGCAGCAGCTCTAGCGCAGCAGCAGTGGCGACAGGGAGCAGCAGAGCAACGCAGTAGCAAGAAAAACAGCAGGCAGGGCCGCGGGAGCGCGGACGCGCGGGGAGGCGCAGGGGAGCAGTGGCCTGGGTGCGCGCGGGGCGCAGCCAGGGCGCGGCCACCGGCAAGAGCAGGCAGGCGCGTGCGCATACTCGGAAGCTCGAACGCGGCCATGGACGAGGACGACCGAGCTCGGGGATGACAGCAAACGGCGACAAATCAAAGGGGAAAGGTGGGGAATCGGCAGAGGAGCTCACGTTGTGGCCGTGGGCGAGCTCGAGGAGGTCGGGGATGGCCGGGAGCAGCGGCATCTGGCGACGGACGACGGTGTATGCGAGGAAGACGACGGCGATGGCGGGTGAACGGGGCCTCCTTGCTTGACCCCTTTGTCGAGGCTGAAGAAGACGACGATGATGGAGCCCCTGGATGTATTCTCAGGCGCCGGGGAGGTCGGGGCGCGCTTGAGTGGCGGTTCCGACAAAGACGACCGGTGGCAGAGGTTGAAGGTTGAAGGAGGGTTCGATCCCATTGATGGAGAGGGCCTCGGCTTGAGCCGAAGGGCGGAGCCGACGTGGACGACAACGGTGGTCCTCCGGGACGTCTCCGTGAGGCGCAGGGTGGATGGAGGCCGCAGGATCGACGGCGCCGCGGCGCCAGAGGCGTTCGGGAGAGAGTGACAGGGAGTGAGGGAGGGAGTGGTTGGTGCTAGGGTTAGGAGGGGATCGAGGGAGGGAGGCTGGCGATGTTAAGTAGGGCGAGGGGGCGCGGATTTGGGCCACGACACCATGGCGTCCGTGGATGTGCTCCACGATGCCCCTGCTACAGGTTGAAGGAGTGAGAGATGAGCTGACCTGGGTAAGTTGCTAGATGGGCCAAAAGTGCCCAGTAGCTTAGGTCTTTTGTTTTGTTCTATTGTTTTTTTGTTTTATTTTAGTTTCTGTTATGTTAGTTAGTTTCTTTTTTAATACCAAGTTAGCACCTCAATTAGTATCATCAAATATATCATTGCCACATTAATTTTCTACCCAAGCTAAAATAGTTTCGTAATTATTTGATATTTAAAAGTACTTAAATAATAGTTTTTGCTACTGTTTTATTCAGCTTATAGTATTTAAACATTTTATAAAGGTGTGGTTTCTCCACCATAATTTCCTATGAAATATTTGGTTGACTCCGAACATTTTAGTTTTAATATTTGAAAAGTTTTATTGTCTGCTTGATTTTGAATTTGAATTTGAATCGGTTTCGAACTAACGCGAGATTAGCAACAGTAATCGAAGTGACGTGGCATCATTAGCAGAGGGTTGTTGTAGCTTAATTATCCGGGCGTCACACCAGCGCCGTTCCCGGCCACCCCCATCCTCTCGCGGCCGCGTCCGCCGCCGCTCCCAGGGGCCCCGACGAGCCACTCCGCGCGTGCCCTAACCCCCGTCCGCTCCCTGGCCGTGCGCCGGTGTGCGCCGCGCCACTTCCTCGCTCTCTGCCAAGGGCTGCCGTGCTCGCTCGCGTGCGTGCCCGGTCGGCTGGGCTCTGCCAGTAAGGCCGGCCCCTATTTGGACTTAGAGTAGGATTAGTTAGTATCTAATTAGCTTAATAGCCAATGACATGTGGGACCATTGCTAATTTAAAATAGATAATTAAAACATGTTAAAAATTTAGTGTATGACAAAGGGTCCCGCTGGACCGTTGACTGGTCAAACGTGGACCAGTTAACTGCTGACTGCACAGTTGACTGGCCCCACCTGTCAACTTCATGTACACTTTTGCTGGGTACACTTTTGGGTATCCTTATCCATTTAGCTATTTACTCGAATTATTAAACGAACCCAGGAAATCCCATAATATAATTAGAACTTTTAAAATTCATAGAAATTTATCCGTAACTCGGATGAAAAAGTGTTATACATGAAAGTTGCTCAGAACGACGAGACGAATCCGAATACGTAGCCCGTTCATCCGCCACACATCCCTAGCATAGCGAACACGCAACTTTCCCCCTCCGGTTCATCTGTCCGAAAACGCGAAACACCGGGGATACTTTCCCGGATGTTTCCCCCCTTTGTCGGTATCACCTCCTGCCGCGTTAGGGCACACCTAGCACCGCGCATTGTCATGTCATGCATCGTCATGCATATGTTTGCATTATATTTATTCTTTCTTCCCCCTCTTCTCTCGTTAGACACCGAGACCGACGCCGCTGCTACCCAGTACGATTACGGTGTTGACGACCCCTCCTTCTCGGCTGAGCTTCCAGGCAAGGCCCCCCCCCTGATCACCAGATATCGCCTATTCTTCTCTCTACTGCTTGCATTAGAGTAGTGTAGCATGTTACTGCTTTCCGTCAATCCAATCCTGATGCATAGCATGTCCTTGCTACTATTGTTGTTACCTTTACCTACAATCCTACATGCTTAGTATAGGATGCTAGTATTCCATCGATGGCCCTACATTCTTGTCCGTCTGCCATGCTATACTATCGGGTCGTGATCACTCGGGAGATGATCACGGGTATATACCTACATACATATTATATGATACATGTGGTGACTAAAGTCGGGTCGGCTCATAGAGTACCCGCAAGTGATTCCGATGTGGGCGGGGCTGGAAGGACAGGTGGCTCCACCCCGGTAGAGGTGGGCCTGGGTTCCCGACGGCCCCCGACTGTTACTTTGTGGCGGAGCGACAGGGCAGGTTGTGGCCACCTAGGTGAGAGGTGGGCCTGGCCCTGGTCGGCGTCCGCGGTTACTTTAAAATAATACCCTTAACGAGATCTTGGTATTTGATCTGAGTCTGGCCACTGGCCTATACGCACGAACCAACTACGCGGGAACAGTTATGAGCACTCGACGTCGTGGTATCAGCCGAAGCCTTCTTGACGTCAGCGACTGAGCGGCGCGCGCCGGATTGGACTGGAACGCCTGCTCTTGTATTAGGGAGGCTATGTCTGCTTTCGGCCGCCCTCGCAACGAGCAGGTGTGCAAAGGGTGATGGGCCCTGACCCCTACGACATAGGATTTAGACCGACGTGTGGACCTCTCTGTTGTGCCTAGGTAGGGCTGCGACGTGTTGATCTTCCAAGGCCGGGCATGACCCAGGAAAGTGTGTCCGGCCAAAGGGGATCGAGCGTGTCGGGTAATGTGGTGCACCCCTGCAGGGTAGTTTATCTATTCGAATGGCTGTGATCTTTGGTAACAGGACGACTTGGAGTTGTACCTTGACCTTATGACAACTAGAATCGGATACTTAATAAAACACACTCTTGCAAGTGCCAGATACAACCCGGTGATCGCTCTCTAACAGGGCGACGAGGAGAGGATCGTCGGGTAGGATTATGCTATGCGATGATACTTGGTGAACTTGCCTTCTACTCTCTTCTACATGCTGCAAGATGGAGGCTGCCAGAAGCGTAGTCTTCGACAGGATTAGCTATCCCCCTCTTATTCTGGCATTCTGCAGTTCAGTCCACCAATATTTCCCCTTTACACAGATACCCATGCATAAGTAGTGTAGATCCTTGCTTGCGAGTACTTTGGGTGAGTACTCACGGTTGCTTTTCTCCCCCTTTTCCCCCTTTTCCTTTCTTCCTGGTTGTCGCAACCAGATGCTGGAGCCCAGGAGCCTGACGCCACCGTCGACGACGACTCCTACTACACCGAAGGTGCCTACTACTACGTGCAGGCCGCTGACGACGACCAGGAGTAGTTTAGGAGGATCCCAGGCAGGAGGCCTGTGCCTCTTTTGATCTGTATCCCAGTTTGTGCTAGCCATCTTATGGCAACTTGTTACTTATGTCTGTACTCAGATATTGTTGCTTCCGCTGACTCGTCTATGATCAAGCACTTGTATTCGAGCCCTCGAGACCCCTGGCTTGTTTTATGATGCTTGTATGACTTTTATGTCATTAGAGTTGTGTTGTGATATCTTCCCGTGAGTCCGTGATCTTGATCGTACACGTTTGCGTGCATGATTAGTGTATGATTGAATCAGGGGCGGCGCAAACCACCACCGTGCTCTAAAAGATATAAGTGAAGCACTAGAGCAAAACCTATATAGCTCAAAAGATATAAGTGAAGCACATAGAGTATTCTAACAAATTCCGAATCATGTGTGTATCTCTCAAAAGGTGTGTACAGCAAGGATGATTGTGGTAAACTAAAAATCAAAGACTCAAATCATACAAGATGCTCCAAGCAAAACACATATCATGTGGTGAATAAAAATATAGCCCCAAGTAAAGTTACCGATATACGAAGACGAAAGAGGGGATGCCTTCCGGGGCATCCCCAAGCTTAGGCTTTTGGTTGTCCTTGAATTTTACCTTGGGGTGCCTTGGGCATCCCCAAGCTTAGGCTCTTGCCACTCTTTGTTCCATAATCCATCAAATCTTTACCGAAAACTTGAAAACTTCACAACACAAAACTCAAAAGAAAATCTCATAAGCTCCGTTAGCAAAATAAAACAAACCACCACTTTAACGTACTGTAATGAACTCATTCTTTATTTATATTGGTGTTAAACCTACTTTATTCCAACTTCTCTATGGTTCATAAGCTCTTTTACTAGCCATAGATTCATCAAAATAAGCAAACAACACATGAAAAACAGAATCTGTCAAAAAAAGAATAGTCTGTAGTAATCTGTATCTAACGCAAACTTCTGGAACCTAAAAAAATCTACCAAATTAGGAAGTCCTAGCTAATTTTTTTATTGATCTACTGCAAAAAGAATCAACTGAAAAGCACGTTTCTTTGATTTATGAAAACTAATCTCGTGCGCGCAAAGTTTCTGTTTTTTACAGCAAGATCAAATAACTATCACCTTAGGTTATCCTAACGGTTTAACTTGGCACAAACACTAATTAAAACACAAAACCACATCTAACCAGAGGCTAGATTAATTATTTATTGAATAACAGCAAGGAAAAATATTGGGTTGTCTCCCAACAAGCGCTTTTCTTTAAAGCCTTTTAGCTAGGCATTGATAATTTTAATGATGCTCACATGAAAGACAAGAATTGAAGCACAAAGAGAGCATCATAAAACATGTGACAAACACACTTAAGTCTAACATACTTCCTATGCATAGGTATTTTATAAGCAAACAAATTATCAAGGAAAGCAAAAACTAGCATCTGCAAGGAAGAAGAAAGAGACGATAGCAATCTCAACATGAAGAGAGGTAATTTAGTAACATGAAAATTTCTACAACCATATTTTCCCCTCTCATAATAATTACATGTAGGATCATAAGAAAACTCAACAATATAGCTATCACATAACATATTCTCAACACGATCCACATGCATGCAAAGTTGACACTCTTCCAAAATAGTGGGATTAACATTAACTAAAGTCACGACCTCTCCAAACCCACTTTTATCAAAAACTTCATAAGATTGAACATTCTCCAAATATGTGGGATCTAAAGTTGACATTCTTCCAAACCCACTTCCAATATTATTGCAAACATTTTCAATCTCATATTCATCATGGGGCTTAAATAAATCTTCAAGATCATAAGAGGAATCACCCCAATCATGATCATTGCAACAAGTAGTAGACATAGCAAAACTAGCATCCCCAAGCTTAGGGTTTTGCATGTTATAAGCACAATTGACATTAATAGAATTTATACTATCATCATTGCAATCATTCTTTTTATTCAAAGATTCATCGTGAATCACTTCATAAAGTACTTCATCACAATTTTCAGATTCACGAATTTCAAGCAAAACTTCATAAAGATAATCTAGTGCACAAAACTCACTAGCAATTGGTTCATCATAATTGGATCTCTTAAAAGTATTAGCAAGCGGATGAGGATCCATAGATCTTAGGTTCTCTGTTTAGCAATAAATAAACAACTATTCCAACCAAATGAGCAAACGAGCCAAGTAAGACATCAAGGCAAACGAAAAGACGAACAGAAGAAGGGTGAATAAAACGGCAAGGGTGAAGTGAGGGACAGGAAAACGAGAGGCAAATGGCAAATAATGTAATGCGAGGGATAAGAGTTTGTGATGGGTACTTGGTATGTCTTGACTTGTGTGTAGACTCCCCGGCAACGGCGCCAGAAATCCTTCTTGCTACCTCTTGAGCACTGCGTTGGTTTTCCCTTGAAGAGGAAAGGGTGATGCAGTAAAGTAGCGTAAGTATTTCCCTCAGTTGTTTAGAACCAATGTATCAATCCAGTAGGAGACCACGCTCAAGTCCCACGCACCTACACAAACAAATAAGAACCTTGCAACCAACGCGATAAAGGGGTTGTCAATCCCTTCACGGCCACTTGCAAAAGTGAGATCTGATAGAGATGATAAGATAATACTTTTGGTATTTTTATGATAAAGACTAAAAGTAAAGAAAGCAAAATAAACGATAATAGAAATAACGGTAGATTAATATGATAGAGAATAGACCCGGGGGCCATAGGTTTCACTAGTGGCTTCTCTCAAGAGCATAAGTATTACGGTGGTTGAACAAATTACTGTCGAGCAATTGATAGAATTGAGCATAGTTATGAGAATATCTAGGTATGATCATGTATATAGGCATCACGTCCGTGACAAGTAGACCGACTCATGTCTACATCTACTACTATTACTCCACACATCGACCGCTATCCAGCATGCATCTAGAGTATTAAGTTCATAAGAACGGGGTAACGCTTTAAGCAAGATGACATGATGTAGAGGGGTAAACTCATGCAATATGATATAAACCCCATCTTTTTATCCTCGATGGCAACAATGCAATACGTGTCGTTTCCCCTACTGTCACTGGGATCGAGCACCGCAAGATTGAACCCAAAGCTAAGCACTTCTCCCATTGCAAGAAAGATCAATCTAGTAGGCCAAACCAAACTGATAATTCGAAGAGACTTGCAAAGATAACCAATCATACATAAAAGAATTCAGAGGAGATTCAAATATTGTTCATAGATAATCTTGATCATAAACCCACAATTCATCGGATCTCGATAAACACAACACAAAAGAAGATTACATCAAATAGATCTCCAAGAGAATCAAGGAGAACTTTGTATTGAGATCCAAAGAGAGAGAAGAAGCCATCTAGCTAATAACTATGGACCCGAAGGTCTGAGGTAAACTACTCACACATCATCGGAGAGGCTATGGTGTTGATGTAGAAGCCCTCCGTGATCAATGCCCCCTCTGGCGGAGCGCCGGAAAAGGCCCCAAGATGGGATCTCATGGGTACAGAAGGTTGCGGCGGTGGAAATAGGGTTTTGGCTCCTCCTCTGATGTTTTCAGGGTACGTAGGTATATATAGGAGGAAGAAGTAGGTCGTTGGAGCCACGAGGGGCCCACGAGGGTGGAGGGCGCGCCCCCCTGCCTCGTGGCCTCCTCGTTGATTACTTGACGTCCATTCCAAGTCCTCTGGATCATGTTTGTTCAGAAAATCACGTTCCCGAAGGTTTCATTCCGTTTGGACTCCGTTTGATATTCCTTTCCTTCGAAACACTGAAATAGGCAAAAAACAACAATTTGGGCTGGGCCTCTGGTTAATAGGTTAGTCCCAAAAATAATATAAAAGTGTATAATAAAGCTCATTGAACATCCAAAACAGATAATATAATAGCATGGAACAATAAAAAATATAGATACGTTGGAGACGTATCAGTGTGCCGCTTCAGACGAAGCTGGGGCGGTGCCAAGTGGGGTGCGCCCCTTTTCACTTTCTTATGTGTACAAGCAAAGCTTGCTATAAATAATTTGTGGGTATAAATAACTTGCTAACAAACAATCCTATATAATTATTTTGTGTTGCAAACAAACCGCTGAATATATGTATCCTACACTATCTTGCAGGTTTCCAACCATGTGTAATTCTAGAGATTGATGGATCTATTCTACAGGAAAACCATGTGCTTGCTTAATCAGTTCCTGGCCTACTTATAGACGATCGCCTGGTCTTTCACATTGCTGGACGACCAGGAGAATCAACATAATTCATATGGCTACGCAGCTGCTTCGGGCACTGGCAGAAGCCATTGTTTCGCAAGATTTGACGAGGAGAGTCACTGCAATTAAAATCTGAACTATATGATGCATGATTACCCAAATTGACACAAACTAAACACAATAAGAAGTCTAAAGCTGCCAAAAAGCAATAGTTTTATAAAAATGAAAATGAGAATTCAAATCAGAAGATTTACACATGACAATGATCCATGATAACTAAGTTACAAACAGCAACACTAACATCAGAGTACAAGTGATACTAACATTTAAAGACATTTCTATTACGGAATTGCTTCAATCCCCCAAAAATAATGATTTTGCATCTAGTGTATTGATGTTTTGAAGTACCACCTGAATGTCTAAGCACATGAGATTAAAGTACCCACTATGATAAAGTAAAAAAGACATATTATATACACACTATACATTGATAAGACGTAAATTCAAAAGACCCAATGATGGAAAATTAGAGAGACCAGAACTCAATTTTACACACACTAATCTCCTGAGAAAGTTATATGTCAAATGAACCATAATATGAAACCATAAGGTACAAGTGTATGTAGACAGAGCTAAAATTCCAGTGACTTCTCATAATTCGATTGCAAACAGGTAAACCATGTCCTTCTCACCGGAAGTAATTCTATCAATAAATTAATTGAAATAATAAATGAGAGTAACCGCACTTTCCGCTCATGAACTGGTTGAGCTGCTGCTGGAGGTCGTAGAGGAAGGCCTTGAGCGCGAGGGACATGCAACTCCTGGCGTTGGCACAGCGGCCCGCGAGCTTGCTGACGATCTCGAGCTCGAGGACGCAGCCGTCGGGGTTGGGCACGAGCTCGACCTCGCCGAGGTAGACAATCCTGGCGGATGCTCACGGCAGCTAGAAACCTAGATTGTATATTTTACAAAATAACAAAATATTAACTGCCTGTTGATTTTATTTTGAACACCCAGATCAACTAAGGGACTACATGTGCCTTGTGTACACACTACATACCATGAGCTCTGAAAATGTAATGTGTAACTTCAAGAACCTAGTAACATCGTGTTGCTAATTTGAACAACAAATATCCAAAGAATACCGATGATAACTTCATTTGGTAGTTAAACAGAGCAAAAAGGCTCAACACTAAGGTTTTCTTGGAGCCATCTGGAGTTCTTGGGGGTTATATGGCATGGAACATGTCGATGTAGGAGATAATGATATTTGAACATTTGCGTTGTAAGCTGTTTGTTGGAAATTGAGATGTTGAGTGAGGTTCGATGGAAAAGGAAGTGTAAATAGAACAAATTTTATTAACTGGTCTGTGAAAGATGAGTAATGAGCATTGGAAGTAAAAGTAACAATAATTAGATTTGACTTATAGAACACAAATTGAGCATATAAAGCAACGGATGAGAATCTAATCATGCTCGATTAGAAAACAATCATTGAAGCTGTAAGGCGAAGTATTTCACCTATTTATTTGTGTGTAGATGCACGGAAAATAGAGGTTGTGCAAACTAAAAGTAGGTTGTAGGATTATTTAATAAATTGAAGTATTGTATGGAACCAATCTAATTTGTTCATCTGAATTCTGAACTTTCATTCTTAGTGTGTACCACGATGTATAAAAGTAGAAATAGAACGTCAAATCTGGCTTATTTGGAACAACATGCAAAGGCACCAGAAAAGAAAGAAATGGGCCATGAGGAGACATGCGTTTGCTTGAAGGTGGCCATGGAAGACTTGACGCAAAGAAATATAACAACCAAAATGTCTTTCAAATCATCAGGCCCAATGTCGCGGCCTTGAGACCCCTTAATGCATGTCAGCCATCTAGTCGAACAAAAAAGTCAGTTCTTGTCACAATATCAAGAAGGCAAACAAATGGTTGGAAAGCTACCTGTTTAAGCCATCAATTACATCAGGGTTGCTTGGATCACACTCCAAACCCTCAATGTATGTTGTCCGAGCACTTTCATCGATGCACCTCAGGGCTTGAAACTTCGCTTGACACACATAACCCATTAGAAAATTAGGAACCAGCTCAATACATTTTTCTGCATCTTCAAAATCTTCGGGCACAGCTCCCAGGAAGATTTGACATTGAGCTCTATTGCTAAAATCATGGATGGTCCATCATAACAATATCATCAAAGTAAAACACTACAGTAATCAGGATGTATTACATTTAACATTGTATAACAAAAAATACAACTCATAAATGATATGTTCTGTGACTGAATTTGTATTAACGAGAGGCTCATGTAACTTGAAGGCAGAACCAAATTTAACCAATTGAACGGAGAATCAAATTTAACCAATGAGCTGAAGTTGCCTTCAAATGATATATAAAGCATAATCACTGTAAACCAAATCCTTACCGCGGGCTCATTTGGATTCTTTTCCATAGCTCTGGTATAGTGAGTTGCTGCTTCCTGGTACTTTCTCTGCAACATGCATAGCGGTGTACATTCAGATTCCAGAAGCAGCAGTATTTGTCAACCAACTTGACATCATAAGTATATCATTTGCTCATTCCCGAGTAGGTCATGTCACCGCCGTCGCCTCGTGCTTCGGACCATGAATCCAAAGGGCACCAAGCAATATGTACATAGCATCAAACCTACGTTAAGAGAAATTAGAGGGTGAATCAACTACTTGAACTCCCAAGAAACATGTAACCAACTGAAGCCGACGGAGACACGAGGCAACAATCGACACCAAGATCAGCACCTGTGAAACAATAGTGTCAAGGCAAAGACAAAGCAAAGAAAAATCTAAGAAGGAAGATGAAGAAGAAAAAAGGGATAGCTAAAATTCAAGGAATAAACGCCCAACAATATCAGGACCTCTCAGGTCTCTTTTTTCTCAGCTCATTGAAACAGAGTATAATAATTTAAAAAAATGTCTACCGCATAGAGGATCACATGATGCAATAACCAAACTGCTAATTTAACATGGATACAAACAAATGTAAACAGAACCTCAAAAAGAAAAACCAAGGCCTGCAGTGGGATTTTCTTTTGAGAAATACAGAAGGATCATTCTTACCTATCAGTTGCTTCTTCTAAATCCTCACCTATCGTGCCTCCTCTTAATAAACAAACACACCAGGACTCTCTCAATTATACCATCCGATGCTAACCAACAAGCAACTGGAAGAACAGTAGTCATCAAATTGGTAATTAAGAGAGAGAAAATTGTTGTTTACAGTTGCATTTTCAGAGTTCCAAAAAAAATTGGTAGAGCTACTTCAGGTGCTCTTATTTAGTTTCTGTGGCCTACAAACTGCATCGCTTTTGACTTGCTAAGTAAACTCACCTCGTGCAATTCATCTTGTACTATATATTGCATATGTGAACCATCAACCTTGGTTCATGTGATGCTATCCATGTAGAATAGTAAACTCACCATGATTTTTGTGACTACATTAATGATTCATAATATAATGAATAGTAAGCCTTTGGTTTCAAACCATAAATCTGCAGATAAGATTTGGGTTATCCATTATAAGCCCCGTAAATCGATCATGGTTTGAGATGTCATGAAGCTAACTGAGCCTAACTCTATTTTTTTAGAAATGAAGGAGGACCCCTGGCCTCTGCATCTGGACGATGCATGCAGCCACTTTATTAATTATTCACACAAAACCTTACAAAGTCATACAACAGTAAGACTGAAGCCACCGTCTAGGCAACAAACTGTTGCTACTCCTATCCAATTGATGAAGGGATGCTGATAGTCTGGGCCTAATACCAAACAGACCTCGCAGCCAAACCTAACATCTAAGACCTGAGGTCCCAACCAGGACGCCTGCCGGGTATGGGGCACCCACCAGTCCGGCACACTCCTCAACCAGGACGCCTGCCGGGTATGAGGCCGCCGCAACCACCTGCCACCAATCCATCCTCAGTTATTGTTGCATCTACCTTGCCCGGTCTAGCTGCCGTCGACGCCACCACGAAGCCAGACAACGCCACCATCCTGCGCGAGTCCATCTCCGCGCATCGAGCGCCGAGTCTCCACTGCGTCACGTCGCCGAGATCCGCCGCCATAAATGGGCAAGATGAAACACCGCTGTTCCTCTTGCCCCCTCTAGCCAGCACTTGCTCCAAAACGATGCCCCCAGGAGGGAGAACGACACCGAAAGCGCCGTCATCGTCCGATCCGGTAGACCCAGATCTAGGGTTTCCCTCGGAACATCCGGATCAGGTTGACGTGACCTGCAACGACGATGCCTCAAGAAGGGAACGACGTCCGAGGCGCCGCCATCGTCCGCCAAGACCGTAGTCAAGCGCGATTTTCACTGGAAGCCACGTCGTCCCGATCTCTCTCGGCTGGCTGGAACCGAGCGGAGCCTCGCCACGAAGACATACGCCGTCGTCGGTACTCCGGCGAAGATCCGTCATCTCCTCACCGGTCCCTCCACGCACCGTCGGTCGGCGCAAGGCCACCCCGCGACGGATCCGATCGGGGCGTTGGATCCGCAGCCACCACCGTCACCACCCGCACAGATCAGCCAACCCCGCCGGATGGGGCACTGCCACCGCCGTCATCCATCTCAGGGCCGCCGCTCCACCGGCCATGGAACTGCGGCCACCGCCGCGCGGCATAGGGTCGCCGCCCTAGCCGCCGCCCTCGGACTCCCACGAGAGGTGCCACCCCTGCTGCCTCAGACGGGATCCCACAGCCTCCGTCCGCCCAGGTGCCTTCGGCGCAGGGCCCGCCGCCACCGCGGCCCATGCCGGCGGCAGCGGCGGCAGGAGGAGGCGTGAGGGGCGGCCTGCGGCGCTAGGGTTGAGGGGCTCCTGGCGTCGCCTAGGGGAGGCGACGCGAGGGGAGGGTCCAGTAAGGTTCCACTGAGCCTAACTCTGTAACTACAGATGCAGCAAACAAGTGAGAACACATCACCTATATACCGCTCTATCTGAAACAACCTCTGTCCTCAATTTATGAAATAAATCCACACCTAAATGTGCCCATGCGTCACCCTCTATTTTGTGTGTGCCAAAAGCGTACATGAAACAATATATGCATAGCATCAAACTGAGTAAAATATATCTAAAAAGAACTTAAGTAAAAGAAACCAGGGCCTAATGCAGGTAACTGAACACCCAAGCCTGACGAAAATGTGATGCCCCAATCCACACCAAGATTAAGAGCAACTCTTGCAGACCCCTCAAAACACGGACCTGTAAACTCAGTTTACGGTCGGCTCGCTGCCTCGGATACGGGCCGAAAACCTCCGTGGAAGATCAGAAACCTTAAACAAAACTGTAAAATTTGAATTCAAGACTTTGCGGGAGAAATAGAACTTGTTCCATAGTGATCAGCATACATAGTTCATACATACACTACAAATTACACTAATTAGATGAGGATAGGCGATGGCCACCGTAACCCTAAAGCCAACATTAGGCTCACCGGAGCCATCCGGGTTTGGTGGCAACGCTGCGGCAGCGGGGGGCTTCAGTCGTCGTCGTCGTCGGAGACGAGGTTGACTTAGATGGCGTCATGCGCCTTCTTCTCGTGGTGCCTCGCGTCCTCGCTGTCGCGGAATTCCTTCTCCTTCGCGAGCCCCTGCTCGAGGAGGACGTCGTCGAGTTCGGCAAGGGTTCGTCGGCGCCACTCCTCCTCCTCCTCCCGGGCACTGTGCGACATGATTGTCCGCTCGAAGATGTCTGCCTCGGCTGGAGGGAGGAAATCCTCCGGCCCGATGACTCCGCCGCCCCGCAGCACCGGCGACGCATCGAGCTCATGCTTCACCAGAGTGAGGAGTGGCGTGCGGGGACCCCCCCCCCCCCCCCCGGCGGAACTGCCCGCGGCAGAGGAGGAGGTCAGCCCGTGGCGGAGGTCGTACTCCTCCGTCTCGCGTCGGAGGAGCGACTCCGGCGGCTTGAGGCCCCAGTTTGTGTACTTTCGTGCCGCGCGCTTCCTCGCGCCGTCCGAACGGACACGGCGCTGGCGCTCGGGGTCGTCCCACCTGCCGGATCTTGCGGCCAGAGCTCCACATGGTGGCGTTCGGTGGCAGGATTGGGCTCGCCAGCGGCGTCAAATCGGAGGTGGGATTGGGGAATCGCGGGAAAATGCGGCGGCGGGGGGGGGGGGGGGGGGGTAGGGTTTCGACCCGTATCTACCTCGCAAACTCGTACATATACCGTTCCGGTGGGGGGGGGGTGTTTGCGGGCCACTGCTAATTGTTTTACGGGCCAGGCGGATATATGGGCTCTGCTCTGGCCAAAAAATTGGGTCGGGCCCGTATACTCGCCGGATTTTTGCGGGTTCGCGAGATTTGAGGGGTCTGCTAGAGTTGCTCTAAGCCCCTGTGAAATAAATTGAGCAGCACATGAATAATACAATGTCAATCAGGCGAAGAAAAAAGAAAGGAAAAGGAAATAAGATAAGAGGAGAAAAGGACATCGCAAAGCAACAATCAAAGAAAGAAACGCCCGACAAGCAACCAAAACAACCCAAGAACATCAGGATCACAGCCATCTGCAAGCATCTTGTTCATGAAAATCATGGCACCGTTCATATCCTGGGATGCATTAATAATTGTATTGTATTGTATGTCAAAGAAACGGTTATTCACCATGTCCCATTCCAACCTTCCTTCTCTGCAAAAACCATCAATCAGAATGTTGCTTGTGAAAACACCAGGAACAAGACCACTCTGCCTCATCGTCTGCTCTAGTTTCAGTGCTTCAGCCACATGGCCGACCCAACAAGACGCAGATATAAGAAGTTGTAAGTAATATTGTTCGGAACAAGAACTCTTCTTGTCATCTATACAAATGCCCGATATGCCTAGTTTACATGATCTCATCTGCAAAGGCCACTGATATATGCAGAGAAGGCTATAAAATCCGGCTGCGCACCAAACTTTCACCATATCATCCCAGCATTTCAAGGCACCTTTTACATTACCAGACATGAAGCATGAATCCATGTAAACGGTAAATGAGGTACCAACAGAATATCCCTTACTAATCATATGTTCTAGCAGAAGTTGTGCATAATCTAGTCTTCCTTGATTGCACAGACCCAGGATCAAGTGATAAGTTCTGGATAATCTAGTCTTCCTTGATCTGCAAAGACCCTATCTTTTTCATAAATCTATATAACTCAAGAGTGTCTTTCGTCGAATGATGTTATTTAGCAGGTTAAAAGCACTGTGACTGGTCAGATGCTTGATGGTTTCTCTAATGGAAATCGGAGGGGAAACCCTCTTTTGCTCAAGAAAAAAAAACTCAAGAGCTTCTTCTTCAAATCTCACCTTGCTATATGCAGCAATCAAAGCATTAAAGCCTGCAGCGCTCACTGGAACACCCTGCTCAACTGCACTACACACAAGGTGCCGGGCATGCATCATCCAATCGTCCACCCCAACAAAGCCTACAGATCACCATATCTATGCTGTCTGCAGATATCTGTGAACCAAACATTTCTACAGCTCCTGCTGCTCATGTGCTAAGTGCACAGCCTTTCTAAGCTTGTATGCTCAAGCAGAAAGAATGTTGAAAGTGCAGTGTTGGGTCTAACCCTAGCAAGTTCTAGACGACAGTGGAGAAAGAACGAAGATAGAAGAAGCAGTACAGGGACAGACTTTTTTCCCTTGGCGACGAACGCCCACCGGCTGCTCGTACAGCCCCTGATTTTTACTCAGCTCCAACCGCCTCACTACAAACATGATTACAGCCGGCTTTGTAGCCCTTGGCAGCGACGCAGCGCCCACGCTTCTAACGCCCACGCACGCACGCACGAACTACTGGCTGTTGCATGCATGCGATCCGCTCGGCCTCACGCAGCGCACGCTTCTAACGCCCAAAGTAGGCTCTCGTGCTGGGAACCTGCACGCAGTATTGTGCAGGGCCAACCAATGCGCAACACATGTATTGATAGGCCCCACTTCTCCAAAACTGTTTTTCTTTTTAATTACTGAAATTTCCTTATCTCCTCTCCTTACGGAGGGGTCCGACTCCGGCATGCCTTTGATGCGAACGTCTCTGGCCCTTCGATGTCTCCTGACACCACCGGCGTCGTCTAGGTAGGGATTCGTGTCGCCGGCCAGTCCATGGATAGCACTTATGCGCCGCCGCAGCCACCGCTAGTGTCGTCTTCCCCAAGACGGGCTCTTCCCCTCTACCATCCTCTCCATGTCCCTGGACCCCTCGACCGGCGCGCTCGCTGGCTTCGGCGCAGGCGGCGTCCTTGCCGCAGATATTGCCCAAACCACCACGGACACGCTCACTAGCTGAACTAGAAGCAGACGCTGCTGGAGTGCGACATGGTGGCCGAGCGACATGTCAGGCACATAGTCCAGGACTTCGGGCGGCCAGTCTGTCGTCGCCATCTCAGGCGCGAGCGACATCAGGTGCTATTACCTGCCTCCTTGCTATCAGCCATGACTGCGGCCCCATGCGACGGGCGCTACGAGCAAGCGAAGCTCACAGGAATCGACTCAGGAAGCTCTAATGGCTGCTGCATGCTCCGTGAGAAGATGAGCCAAGGGAATTTTGTTAGTATTAAAAACGTTATTGAAGGTGGGGCCTATTAGGAAACGTGTCGCGCATTGGTGGGCCCTGCACAATACTGCGTGCAGGGTTCCTAGCACGAGAGCCCGACCCGCTGGACGCGGCTCGATCCATCTGATCGTAACGGCCTCCCAACTGCATGGCGCATGGCTGCATGCACAGCTCCTCCACGCTAACACACACATGCTACTGCCTAGCTATTCAGCACGAGCGCACACACGCACGCGCACACACACCATGCTTCCGCTGTGTCCCGCACGCCCCGGACGCACCCGACGAGCCCGACCGCACCAATGCGTTCCGCACATCCCGCGCGCACCCGACGCGCCCGACCACTCACACGCGCCGTGGCTTATTCCAACATGCAACAATCTGGCAACACTCCCCTCGCCTTCATCTCTCTGCAGGCGGCATCAGCCTCGTCCATTCTCCAGGCTTTGCATACCCATCGATTAAAACATTGAAGGTGGTTGCATTTGCTTTGACCCCCACCATCGCCATCTCATCGAACAGCCTCCTTGCCTCAACAATATTCCCATCACGGCACCGTATGTTCACCAAAATGTTATACGTCACAACAGTCGGCTCGCACCCTAACTTGTGCATTTTGTCAAACATCTCAAAAGCATCCCCTGCCCGCCCAAACACGCAGTGACCCTTGTTATAGCTGCACGCATGAGGGATTAGATGGAACCTCCACATGATACCAAGCAATCCTGCAGATACAGGGACGAGCGCCCTGTGGCATAACCCTAGGATCATGGCGTTGAATATGGCGAGGCTCGGCCGTGGCCCCATCGCGGTCATTACCACGAACACCTTCCACGCAGCCTGGACGTTGCCCTCGCGGAACAGGAGGCGCAGCAGCGTCGCGAGCGGGCAGAGGCTGGGCGTTTTTCCCGCAGCTGCGGACGCGCGCGAGAACGGCAAGCGCCTCGGACGGCATGATGGCAGCGAGGAAGGCGCCGGGATGGTTTCCCCGCTGCGGCGAGGTGGCGCATCGGGCGCCGGCGGCGGGGGAGGGTGGGAGAGGGAAGCTGAGGTATACTTGTTGACTGATGCCAACTCACTCACTGAGTACCGTCGGATTCATGACGGAGCGACCAGATCGAACCGAGTGGTCGCCTGGTCGGGCTATGGCTTATGCAATCTACACACAAGCCAAAGATTTGTCCTGCCGTAGAATTTGACCTGCCAATTTGCATAGCTTTTTTTTTTTTGCGGAATTGCCAATTTGCATAGCTGACTAGTGCTATATATATTCTTTGAATAGTTTGGATTGCTTACTACATGTGTCACGTGGTGCTGACTAGTGCTATATCATTGGGAAACGTTTGGGACCGAGGCACCGGCGGAACATTGGGCCGGTCGCTCCCTCTTCCTCGCGTCTCCTTCATCCCGTCTCCCCGCAGGCCGCATCTCCTGCACATCTCACGCATCTCCCCAGCATCTCGCGCGGCTCGTCAGGGGCGCGCGCCGCCCTCTTCTTCTGCCCCCTCCTTCCCATCCCCCCCCCCCCCCCCGGTCGCAGCACCACGCCTCCCCTCCCCGCTCGAAGCTCGCCATGGCTCTGCGTGGTGACCATCCCATCTCGCCGGCGCCCGAGGGGGGTGACCACGGGAGATGCTGCAACCGGGGCGACGGGGTGCTACCACGGCGACGCTGATGCAACCCCGCGGAGGCCAGGGCGTGTGACGGCGATGACCGAGGTGACCGCGGGCTACAACCATGGCTTTTTCATCGCCGGTAGCCGGTTGAAGCTTTTCCTATATACGGTTGAAGCTTTCTCTGTCAATGTTTGTAACTTTTTCTCTGGTCGCAGGTTTGGTTGAAGCTTTTTTTCTTAACGGATGAAGCTTTTTTATACATTATTGAAGCTTTTCCAAACCACAGTCGAAGCTTTTCTGAAAATGATGGAAACTTTTTTCGTTTTTTTGTGTTTGCTACAACCACGTCATTTTTTTGCTGCAATCGGCAACCACAGAAGCTACATCCGGTTAACATTTTTGCTACAATGACGACGGCGGGCTGCAGTGGTAAGCTTTTTTGCTGGAAGCGATAAACTTTTTTGCTACAACCGGTGTCGTTTTTTGTTGGAACCAGCAAGAGCCTCGGGTCGGGTGGGCACACGGCGAGGTACAGCGCGAGCACAACGACAGGTGTTGCGGTCGGCGGCCGGCGCCACCGGAGATGCGGCCATCTCCCCTGGAGCTGCAAGCCTGCAACCACAAGTGCAACCATGGGCGCACGCTATTGCATCCACGGAGGTGAGAAACGCATGAAGGTGGCATAGGTGAGGGCGGCGACCAGCAGCGAGGGCGGCGACCGGCGGTGAGGGCGGCCGGCGGTGAGGAGGCGAGGCGGTTGGCGCGTGCGGAGGCGGGCCTTTCCCTTTTCCGTGCGGGAGGTTGAAGATGGGAGAGGTTGGGGACGAAAGGATCTGACGGCTCGGGGGGGGGGGGGGGGCAGATCTGACGGCTGGGGCTTGACCGGCCCAACGATTGGGCCGGTGCGCCGGCGCAGATCGCTGCCCTATATCATTTGTCATGATTCACGGTCGAGGTTAATTTGTTAAGCATGTTTTTTTAATTACTAGTGCATAGAACGGAGGTAGGCATATGGCGTGGTAAAATTGTTGAAGCTTACATCTCTGCTTTTTTTTTTAATTACTCCATGGCTAGTTTTGTGAATTTACAACTTTTTTTAACCAATAGCAGCCCCAAGTTTTTTTCAATAGTTCACATTGCTTACCACATGTGTCATGTGGTAGCACCCCCAAACCTAACATCAATTGATGCAGGCAGCCTTCTATTATTCCATAGTTATTTTTATTTTATTTTTTGTGGGGTATTGCATAGTTATTAAGGATCTAATATTACCAAAGGTGTGCAAGTTGCAAGAAAAAGGCCATAACCAAGCTGAAACAACCAAAAAGAAGAACAAGATTAAAACAAGGTGAGATTCAGACCTAGTTCAGAATACAGAAAACTTCGCAATAATTTGGAAACAGTTAAGGTACCGTGAGACATCCTGGAACTGGGAAAGATTTTAAGTTCCAAAATAGTCCTTAAGTCCAGATATTTTCTTGTGAGTTTTGCCTTTGGCCATCTGAACTTTATGTATCTTTCCGAGTTTAGAGTCCCAGACCAAGATGACTTGTGGCAAAACAGCAAGCAACCAAGCCAGATTCCATCGTGTGTGCAAGTCAAAGGTTTTGTCCACTTTGTAGGGTTTGACCTGTCAATTTGTAGGTGGATGATGTTGTTCATGTAAAAGCGTGTAACAATGTCGTGGAGGGGCTTTTTACCCTCATTCCTTTTTTTATAATATTCTTTATAATATAGTACGCACACTCGTGTGTATTCAAGAAAATCTGTCAATTTGCCTACTTCTATGTCAGCTAGCATGATTCATGGAGCACTCGAAAAAAAAAGCATGATTCATGGAGGAGGTTAATTTTGCAAGTATTGTAGACCAATCATCGTGATTCTGGCATGCCTATGTCCCAGAATCCCTATGCCTTTGGTGGGAATAATACTGTTGGACTCCTGCTTAGCTTACCGAAAAAGGCTTTCATCCCGCTTTATATATAAAGCACTGAAGCTCATACATCCGAACCATACAACACGACACCCCAAACGCATGCACCCAAAGTAAGATACAAAGGTGCCGAAGATCAGCTAAGCCAACTCAAAGCAAACAACAGATGTACAACAAGCATCACTACGAAGATGACGGAGCCCTCCACCGAGACCAAGCCACCGTGAAGAACGTAGCTGACCACCGATGAACCGTGCGCCCCAAGGTAGTGCCTTCAGGAAGGACAGGACACCATTGCGCCGCCACCACCCGATCCAAAGGATCGAGATTTTCATCGGGAGCAACACGGAGGATTAGGAGAAACCGCGACAGAGCCTACAAGAAGGGGATGACGCCCGTGGACGCCACCATCATCGGTCTGACCACGGTCAGACAGGGATTTCACCCCGGCATACCACTCCACCTCCGATCAGGGTGCGCCCGGTCGAGAGGCCGCCACACCACTGCCACGGATCGCCATGCCAGAGCCAACCCGCCGCCCACGCGACCGGGGTCGCCAGTCCACACCCGAGCTGCGAGCTCCGCCCATGAACATCGCAACTCCCACCGCAGAGCCGCCGCCCTGCCACCCGACACCCCCAATGGCCGCCCAGAGGAGCGAATCTCCACCACCAGCAGACCCCTAACAGCGTTAGAGCCGCCAGCGCTGACAAGCCTCGACAGATGGGGCCGGAGGCAACCAGGCCCGGGGAAAGAGGAAGGGGCAGAGCGGTGCGAGACCTCGACCGGCACACCCCCACGCCGGTGACGAGTGGGCAGACCATCCATCCCTCCAGCCAGCTTCCTCACGTTGCGCCCTGCAACGCCCCACCGCGGCCTCCAGACAGATCGCGAAGAGCAAGCCGGACACCCGCCTGACAATGAGGACGCCCGGATGGTCAAGATCGGCCCCATAGACGGCGACAGGAGGTGCCCTGCCGGGCCTCACACACCGGCCACCGGCAGCCGCGCGAGCAGCAGCAGACGCGCCCGCGCCCCGCCGGCAGGCGCCCCGCGCCGTTCGTGGCCACCAGGCAGCAGATCCGGCCGAGCCAGACCAGGTCGCTGCCGCTCCTGCCAAGGACGCACGCGCACCCACGAAGCCCACAACGCCGCTGCCACGCACCCGCGACTGTGACGCCCGGATAATTACGCAACAGTAATTCCACGCTAATGATGCCACGTCACCTCGGTTACTGTTGTTAATCTCGCGTTAGTCCGAAACCGATCCAAATTCAAATTTGAAAATCAAGGCAAACATCAAAAGTTTTCAAACTTTAAAACTAAAATGTTCGAGAGGTGACAAATAATGCATAGGTAATTATGGTGGAGAATCCACAATTTTATAAATTATTTAAATACTCTAAAATGAACAAAACAGTAGCGAAAACAAATATTTAAAAGCTTTTATAATAAAAAACCATCGCAAACTATTTTACTTTGTGTGCCAAGTTAAATGTGGTTGCGGCATATTTACATATACTAAATTAGGTGCAACTTTGATATTTTATTAAAACTAAGGTATATTGAAAATTAGAGAAAACAGCAAAAAGAAGATAAATAAAAAAGAAAAATGAAAAGGTCTAACAAAAAAACAGAATAGACCCCCCCCACTGGACTTCGGCCCACCGGGCCGCCTTGCCGACCCAACCGGCCGCACCCCCCACTCCCGTATCCTATCCCCACTCCCCCTCGAACCCTAACCCACTCCCCACTCCCCAACTCTCCTCGCCCTCCTCCCCGATCCAGATCTGGATCGGTGGACCGAACCGCCGCCAACGCCGCCAGGAGGCCTCCAGCGCCCAACGCCGCCGCTCGGAGCTCGTCGTCCATCGCTGCCTCCTCCCCACTGGCGCACGTCCCCATCCTCCTCCTCAACTCGGCTCCTGCAAGCCTCGCTGCCCGATCTCCTGCATGCGCACGTGAGCGCCCCCCTCCTTCCCCCTTCCCCGCCTCTGCCCGTGCCGGCCGCGCTGATGCTACATGCCTGCGGCCGCGCCCCGCGCCCCTCCACTCTCTCCCCTGTCTCCCACGTGCTCGCCGCGGCCCGTGCGCGCCCGCATCGCCCCGGCGACCTCCGCTCGCCCGCGCATCCCACTGCCGCTGCTCACCCCGCTCCAGCCTCCTCCGCTGTGCGCACGCGCGCTCACCGCGCCCACTCGTGGTTCGGCCAGCCTCCCTCGCTCGTCCATGCCGGCGCCCTGCCTCGTCCTTGCCCGCGTCTGCGTCCCACCGCGCGAGCCGCGCCCGCCGCTACCTCCTGCTCGCCTGGCGACGCCCGCGTGTGCTCTCTCGCGTGTGGCCGCGCCCGTTGTCGCCGGCAGCCAGGCCGCCGCGTCCGCCACACTCATAGCCGCTCGCCTGCCCCGCTCCGACCTTCCCCGCGCGCGCCCGCAGGCGCCGCCCCCCTCTCGCGCCTGCCTTTGCTGGCGCCGCCCGCTGCAGCCAACCGCCGCCGCCGCGCCGACCGCCCCCACCACTGCTGCCCCACGCCGCTCCTCCCCCACTTGGCCTCGCCCGCGGGCCGCCGGCGCCCAGCCACCCGCGGGCCCTACTACCTTCGCCGCGGCCGGCGCCCTCCCCTGTCCGGCGCTCGGTTGGGTTCGACCACGCCCAGGCACCCGCACCCGTATGCCCGTGCCTGCCCCGATATGCCCCCAGGGCCTATGACACGGGGGCCCCACGCCCTTTTTTTTTAAAAAGACAAATAATAATAATAAATTTAATTAATTAATTAACTATGTTAATTAACTTAATTAATCCTGTTTAGTTAACCTAATTAATTAGTTAGTTTAATTAAACCGTAATCAGGTTAGCTAAATCCTAATTAACTAAACAGTCAATGACGAACGGGACCCACACGTCAGTTGACCAGTCAACTCCTCTGTTGACTGCTGACGTCATGCTGACGTCAGCGTGCAATGTTCTAGATAATGTTGTTTTAAATTAATTAAATAAATCCTAAAAATGATTTAAATCTTTTAAAATTAATATAAATTAAACTGTAGCTCGAATGGAAAAACTTTGTAATGAAAGTTGCTCAGAACGACGAAACGAATCCGGATACGCAGCCCGTTCGCCCGCCACACATCCCTAGCATAGCAAACACGCAACTTTCCCCCTCCGGTTCATCTGTCCGAAAACGCGAAACACCGGGGATACTTTCCCCGATGTTTTCCCCCTTCACCAGTATCACTTACTGCCACGTTAGGTCACCTCTAGCACCGCACATTGCCATGTTATACTTTGATTGCTCTGTTATTTATTGTGTTCCCCTCCGTTACTTCTTTCTGTTTGACCCCGAGACTGCCGGCGACCCCTAGTTCGACTACGGTGTTGACGACACGTCCTTCTTGCCAGAGCAACCAGGCAAGCCCCCCTTGATCACCAGATATCGCCTATTCTTCTTTATACTACTTGCATTAGAGTAGTGTAGCATGTTACTGCTTTCCGTTAATCTTATCCTGATGCATAGCCTGTCATTGTTGCTACAGTTGTTACCTTTACCTGCTATCCTACTGCTTAGTATAGGATGCTAGTGTTCCATCAGTGGCCCTACACTCTTGTCCGTCTGCCATGCTATACTACTGGGCCGTGATCACTTCGGGAGGTGATCACAGGTTTATACTATATACTTTATATACATGACACATGTGGTGACTAAAGTCGGGTCGGCTCGTTGAGTACCCGCAAGTGATTCTGATGAGGGGGCTGAAAGGACAGGTGGCTCCATCCCGGTAGAGGTGGGCCTGGGTTCCTGACGGCCCCCGACTGTTACTTTATGGCGGAGCGACAGGGCAGGTTGAGACCACCTAGGAGAGAGGTGGGCCTGGCCCTGGTCAGCGTTCGCGGATACTTAACACGCTTAACGAGATCTTGGTATTTGATCTGAGTCTGGCCATTTGGTCTATACGCACTAACCAACTACGCGGGAATAGTTATGGGCACTCGACGTCGTGGTATCAGCCGAAGCTCTTTTTGACGTCAGCGACTGAGTGGCGCGCGCCACATTGGACCGGCTCGCGCTTCTATTAAGGGGGCTAGGTCTGCTTCCGGCCGCGTACGCAACGTGCAGGTGTGCAATGGGCGATGGGCCCAGACCCCTGCGCGCATAGGGTTTAGACCGGCGTGCTGACCTCTCTGTTGAGCCTAGGTGGGGCTGCGACGTGTTGATCTTCCGAGGCCGGGCATGACCCAGAAAAGTGTGTCCGGCCAAATGGGATCGAGCGTGTTGGGTTATGTGGTGCACCCCTACAGGGAAGTTTATCTATTCGAATAGACGTGTCCATCGGTAAAAAGGAAGACCCGGAGTAGTACCTTGACCTTATGAGAACTAGAATTGGATACTTAATAAAACACACCCTTCCAAGTGCCAGATACAACCCGGTGATCGCTCTCTAACAGGGCGACGAGGGGGGGATCGCCGGGTAGGATTATGCTATGCGATGCTACTTAGAGGACTTCAATCTACTCTCTTCTACATGCTGCAAGATGGAGATGGCCAGAAGCGTAGTCTTCGACAGGACTAGCTATCCCCCTCTTATTCTGGCATTCTGCAGTTCAGTCCACCGATATGGCCCTTTACACATATACCCATGCATATGTAGTGTAGTTCCTTACTTGCGAGTACTTTGGATGAGTACTCACGGTTGCCTCTCTCCCTCTTCTCCCCCTTTCGTTTCTACCTGGTTGTCGCAACCAGATGATGGAGTCCAGGAGCAGACGCCACCGTCGACGACGACTCCTACGACACTGGAGGTGCCTACTACTACGTGCAGCCCGCTGACGACGACCAGGAGTAGTTACGAGGATCCCAGGAAGGAGGCCTGCGCCTCGTTCGATCTGTATCCCAGTTTGTGCTAGCCTTCTTAAGGCAGACTTGTTTAACTTATGTCTGTACTCAGATATTGTTGCTTCCGCTGACTCGTCTATGATCGAGCACTTGTATTCGAGCCCTCGAGGCCCCTGGCTTGTATTATGATGCTTGTATGACTTATTTATGTTGTAGAGTTGTGTTGTGATATCTTCCCGTGAGTCCCTGATCTTGATCGTACACATTTGTGTGCATGATTAGTGTACGGTCAAATCGGGGGCGTCACAAGTTGGTATCAGAGCCAACTGCCTGTAGGAATCCCCCTTTCCAACTCCTTGGCCGAAGTCGAGTCTAGTCATTGAAAAACTTTTACTAACATGGCTGTGTGACTTACGTGCCCACGTCTCCATTGGGTGGTATTAGGATCTTTTATTCCTCGCCTATACTCTGGGACTCTGAACTCTCTTCTATTCAGGTTAATTGATTTTGCTAAAAACAAAACTAACTTTAGGTTCTCGAAAATACTTTCTCCCGGAGAGCCCCTTCAGTCCAGATGATCGCCGACTGCACCAGAAGATTTCGAAGATACTCTCCGATATTCTCTTGAGACCTTGTGCCCGTTGCTTTTGCAATTCCCTACCACCAAAATATCCCTATGGGTAAATACTTACACCTGTCATTCTTACTTTTATTCCCAGTCGATCTTGTTATTACAAAATACCCCGAGAATACTTTGTGCCTACTGCCTTGCAGTTCTTTGCCACCTGAATACCCCTACGAATAATTTCTCGCACTTATCGAGTATTCGCTCATCCCCAAATGATTCATGTATTTCACAAAGTCTTCGACATACCATTCGATCTTCCGAAAATCCTCAGCAACCTATTGCTCTGGAATTTCTTGCTTGCTTTAATTATGATTAATCCCATAAGTCTGGTAATCTTATTGGCATCCTTTGTCATTATCATTTGAGTCTGTTGATTCAATATGTGGCGATGCTCGCATTCCTCAGTCGAATCTTAGAATTCATCCTTCCGGCTCAGATGTCATTTGAACAGGAGCTGGTTGTCGACTAATCAAATTACTGTCGATTGTATCCCTAAGGCTATTCAACTTATCCATCCCTAATCAGAGCATTGCTTCGGATCCCTTGATTTGGAAATCATAATTCCTTTGCCTTTGAGCTTTGAGTTAGTCAGTTGTTTCTATAATCTGATCTCCTTGCATTCTTCTTCCTCTGGTGGAGTACCGTTGCTCACGTCAGATCCCTTGTGGACCACCAGATCCTTTGTTGGATTTTATCCGACAGCGTCCTTCATATTCAATAAGCCTGTGAGCCTTTCCTCGGATACATAATGCCTTTGGTAAATTGTATCCTCTGCTTTGTCAACCATGCTCTACTTTTGAGCTTGTGTTATTTACTCCTGAAGTTTGTGGTATATCTTTCTACGATGCCCTGGTGGGTTGAACCTATGCCTTCCTTAATCTGTGTGAACCCGAGAGATTTTGCGGGACATACTTATCTGGTATTGCACCAGGTAAAACTTTCGACAACTAATGTCATTATCAAAATACGAAGGGCGAATGGAAGGTTATGCATTGAAGAAGTGGGAGTCGACCTTGAACCTTTGTGTTCATGCCCATGGACACGATGTAGATCCTATCATGGAAGCTTCTTGTAATAATAACTATTTCCTTGATATAATATCCATTGGTATCGGTGAATTGATCCTTTGCAATTGTGGTTCCGACCATATGTTCTTCTTTGATCCCATTTCTCGGGCAAGTTTAAGTACTTGTCTTCTACAATGGTCAGCATTTCATTCTTAGACCATTGGTTATCGAATCGCCATCCTAACATTGTTTGGGCTACCTAAGTCTGTATTTCGGGTGCACCGTCAACCAATGTTCAATCGTGTATGTTTCCTCGAGCATACCTCATTATATCATTTGAACTGACAAAAGCTATCTCCTTGTACACATAATTGAGGAAATCCATCTTTTGGAAATCTCAATGGAATGTCGCTGAGTCCATCAGTCACCTCCTAACCCTCTCCTTGGTTTAATGATGAACTCTTGTTTCGGAACTTGCTTTCATATTTCATTTCCCGAGAATCTTACAATGTCATCCCATCAATTTGTGTTGCACCTTTCTTCTCAGACATCCTGAGTGTGAGGTATCCGGACACCAATCAGATCTGAATCTCGGTCAGATATGATGGTTGGAACATATTTCCAAGAGTTATACATTGGTCTTTATATGACCCGGTAGGGTGATGTCATGCCTAGCACAACTGGCCGGAGGACCTATTGTTATAGTTCTTCCTTTCAGCAAGGTTATCCATTCTTCCATGAGGAAATTGTAAGACTTATTCTATAAGTTGTTCCTGATGGATCCTTTTTGTTTCCAAAGTCTGATCTTCACCTGTTGACCATGTCAATGCTATCTCGAAGCATGTCTATGGTACTTCGATTTTCAACAGGAACATTTGAAGCCCAATGCTAAATGTTTCCTGCTCAATTATCCAAACACCGTTGTATGGGTAATGTCATGAAATTTCTCTCCCCTACCTAAAGAGTTTTCTACATTATATCATGTCATGGATATCATGCTCAGCTTGTCCTTGGGAAGGATATACCCTTGAAATATGTGTTTAAACGCATTTTCCTTTCCATTGTTCTGTTTAATCTGATGATCACCCTTTTCCTTTCCATTATTTTATTTAATCTTCCTTGTGGTCTATATGATCTAAGCAGTAATAATTCACTGCTTATGTAAACACCTCGGTGTACTACTCTGTCAATAAGACCCTGTTACTATTGTTGGTGACATTCCGGTAACCACCGATGGATGAGAACTTTGCCTATTGGTCCGCCTCGTTTCAACGAGCAGGAAAATGGTTCTCTTCGTCCCTTGCCCTTGGTATCGACGATGTTGCTGACATATAACTGACAGGCTACCCTCTGACAAGCCTTGCTATCATGATCGTGCAAGATGTCACCGCCCTTCCTACTTTAACCACATGGTGGGCCCATAACCCACAGTTCCACAGGATCAAAACCTGACTCTCCTATGCACCCCCTGTTCCCAAACTTATTCATCGCGTGTGGCCTCGTATGTAATTCATGGACCACCGTCCTACTAATCTATTCTGGTATCAGACGCTATACTTACTCTCGCTGCTTGAACCCCTTTCACACTTTGTTTCAGGCATCGAACGATTCACCCGCTCGAAACTTCTCATGGTACCTACTTACCTTGCTCTCAATAATGTCTTAAGTTTCAATTCGAGGGTTACCTCCCGCCACCTTCCCTGATGTTATCTACTAGATAAGCAAACATTGTAGCGGCCCGTTTTTCCGTAATGCCCCCTTATCCTTCCGTAAGTACGATGGAGTTCCCGAAGAAAGGACGACGACTTCATCATGATACATTGGAATAAAGAATTGAAGACATCAACCAAAGGATTAACTTCTTCGAGAAGATCCGTTAGAATATCGTAACCAGAACTTTCCCCCTTACTCCCCTCTTAAATCTCGGGACGAGATTTCTTGTAGTGGAGGAGAATTGTGACGCCCGGATAATTACGCAACAGTAATTCCACGCTAATGATGCTACGTCACCTCGGTTACTGTTGTTAATCTCGCGTTAGTCCGAAACCGATCCAAATTCAAATTTGAAAATCAAGGCAAACATCAAAAGTTTTCAAACTTTAAAACTAAAATGTTCGAGAGGTGACAAATAATGCATAGGTAATTATGGTGGAGAATCCACAATTTTATAAATTATTTAAATACTCTAAAATGAACAAAACAATAGCGAAAACAAATATTTAAAAGCTTTTATAATAAGAAACCATCGCAAACTATTTTACTTTGTGTGCCAAGTCAAAAGTGGTTGCGGCATATTTACATATACTAAATTAGGTGCAACTTTGATATTTTACTAAAACTAAGGTATATTGAAAATTAGAGAAAACAGCAAAAAGAAGATAAATAAAAAGAAAAATGAAAAGGTCTAACAAAAAAACAGAATAACCCCCCCCCCCCACACTGGACTTCGGCCCACCGGGCCGCCTTGCCGGCCCAACCGGCCGCACCCCCCACTCCCGTATCCTATCCCCACTCCCCCCCCCCGAACCCTAACCCACTCCCCACTCCCCCACTCTCCTCGCCCTCCTCCCCGATCCAGATCTGGATTAGGGGACCGAACCGCCGCCGCCGCCGCCGCCAGGAGGCCTCCAGCGCCCAATGCCGCCGCTCGGAGCTCGTCGTCCGTCGCTGCCTCCTCCCCACCGGCGCACGTACCCATCCTCCTCCTCAACTCGGCTCCTGCAAGCCTTGCCGCCCGATCCCCTGCATGCGCACGTGAGCGCCCCCCGTCCTTCCCCCTTCCCCGCCTCTGCCCGTGCCGGCCGCGCCGGTGCTACATGCCTGCGGCCGCGCCCCGCGCCCCTCCACTCTCTCCCCTGTCTCCCACGCGCTCGCCGTGGCCCATGCGTGCCCGCATCGCCCCGGCGACCTCCGCTCGCCCGCGCATCCCACTGCCGCTGCTCACCCCGCTCCAGCCTCCTCCGCCGTGCGCACGCGCGCTCACCGCGCCCACTCATGGTTCGGCCAGCCTCGCTCGCTCGTCCCTGCCGGCGCCCTGCCTCGTCCTTGCCCACGTCTGCGTCCCACCGCGCGAGCCGCGCCCGCCGCTACCTCCTGCTCGCCTGGCGACGCCCGCGTGTGCTCTCTCGCGTGTGGCCGCGCCCGTTGTCGCCGGCAACGAGGCCGCCGCGTCCGCCACACTCATGGCCGCTCGCCCGCCCCGCTCCGACCTTCCCCGCGCGCGCCCGCAGGCGCCGCCCCCCTCTCGCGCCTGCCTTTGCTGGCGCCGCCTGTTGGGGAACGTAGCAGAAATTTAAAATTTTCTACACATCACCAAGATCAATCTATGGAGTAATCTAGCAACGAGGGGAAGGGGAGTGAATCTACATACCCTTGTAGATCGCGATGTGGAAGCATTGCAAGAACGCGGATGAGGGAGTCGTACTCGTAGCGATTCAGATCGCGGTTGATTCCGATCTAAGCACCGAAGAACGGTGCCTCCGCGTTCAACACACGTGCAGCGCGGTGACGTCTCCCACGCCTTGATCCAGCAAGGAGAGAGGGAGAGGTTGGGGAAGACTCCGTCCAGCAGCAGCACGACGGCGTGGTGGTGGTGGAGGAGCGTGGCAATCCCGCAGGGCTTCGCCAAGCACTGCGGGAGAGGAGGAGGACTTGGTAGAGGGGAAGGGCTGCGCCAGAACTTGGGTGGTGGCTGCCCTCCCACCCCTCCACTATTTATAGGTGGGGGGAGAGGGGGCCGGCCCCCTTAGATCTCATCTAGGGTTGGGGGCGGCGGCCGAAGGGGGGAGGAGTGCCTCCCAAGTCAAGTGGAGGCCCTCCCCCTTAGGGTTTCCCCTCTCCCATGCGCATGGGCCTTGGGGGGGGCTGGTGCCCCTGGCCCATTAAGGCTAGGGCGCCCCCTTACAGCCCATGCTGCTGTATTGGACATGGTGGAACATTTTCCGGACCTCCGGACCCCTCCGGAATCCTCCGGAACCTTCTGGAAGCTTCCCGGTACAATACCGAAAAACCCGAACTTTTCCCGGAACCCGAACAACAACTTTCCATATATAAATCTTTACCTCCGGACCATTCCGGAACTCCTCGTAACGTCCGGGACTCCGAACAACATTCGGTAACCACGTACATGCTTTCCCTATAACCCTAGCGTCATCGAACCTTAAGCGTGTAGACCCTACGGGTTCGGGAACCATGCAGACATGACCGAGACGTTCTCCGGTCAATAACCAACAGCGGGATCTGGATACCCATGTTGGCTCCCACATGTTCCACGATGATCTCATCGGATGAACCACGATGTCGGGGATTCAATCAATCCCGTATACAATTCCCTTTGTCTATCGGTATGTTACTTGCCCGAGATTCGATCGTCGGTATCCCTATACCCTGTTCAATCTCGTTACCGGCAAGTCTCTTTACTCGTTCCGTAACTCACATCATCCCGTGATCAACTCCTTGGTCACATTGTGCACATTATGATGATGTCCTACCGAGTGGGCCCAGAGATACCTCTCCGTTTACACGGAGTGAAAAATCCCAGTCTCGATTCGTGCCAACCCAACAGACACTTTCGGAGATACCTGTAGTGCACCTTTATAGCCACCCAGTTACGTTGTGACGTTTGGTACACCCAAAGCATTCCTACGGTATCCGGGAGTTGCACAATCTCATGGTCTAAGGAACTAATACTTGACATTAGAAAAGCTCTAAGCAAACGAACTACACGATCTTGTGCTAGGCTTAGGATTGAGTCTTGTCCATCACATCATTCTCCTAATGATGTGATTCCGTTATCAACGACATCCAATGTCCATGGTCAGGAAACCGCAACCATCTATTGATCAACGAGCCAGTCAACTAGAGGCTTACTAGGGACATGGTGTTGTCTATGTATCCACACATGTATCTGAGTTTCCTATCAATACAATTCTAGCATGGATATAAACGATTATCATGAACAAGGAAATATAATAATAACCTATTTATTATTGCCTCTAGGGCATATTTCCAACAGTCTCCCACTTGCACTAGAGTCAATAATCTAGTCCACATCACCATGTGATTAACACTCATAGGTCACATCACCATGTGACCAACATCCAAAGAGTTTACTAGAGTCAACAATCTAGTTCACATCACTATGTGATTAACACTCAATGAGTTCTGGTTTGATCATGTTATGCTTGTGAGAGAGGTTATTAGTCAACGGGTCTGAACCTTTCAGATCATTGTGTGCTTTACGAATATTATGTCATCTTGTGGATGCTACCACGCGCTACTTGGAGCCATTTCAAATAACTGCTCTACTATACGAATCCGGTTTACTACTCAGAGTCTTCTGGATTAGTGTCAAGGTTCGCATCGACGTAACCCTTTACGACGAACCCCTTTTCACCTCCATAATCGAGAAAATTCCTTAGTCCACTAGATACTAAGGATAAGTTCGACCGCTGTCATGTGATCCATTCCCGGATCACTATTGTACCCCTTGACCAACTCATGGCAAGGCACACTTCATGTGCGGTACACGGCATAGCATACCGTAGAGCCTACGTCTGAAGCATAGGGGACGACCTTCGTCCTTCCTCTCTCTTCTGCTGTGGTCATGTCTTGAGTCTTACTCAATACTCACACCTTGTAACACAGCCAAGAACTCCTTCTTTGCTGATCTATTTTGAACTCTTTCAAAAACATGTCAAGGTGTGCGTTCTTTGAAAGTATCATCGGGCGTCTTGATCTATCTCTATAGATATTGATGCCCAATTTGTAAGCAGCTTTTATCCAGGTCTTCCTTTGAAAAACTCCTTTCAAACAACCCTTTATGCTTTCCAGAAATTTTACATCATTTCGGATCAACAATATGTCATTCACATATACTTATCAGAAATGTTGTAGCGCTCCCACTCACTTTATTGTAAATACAAGTTTCTAACAAACTTTGTATAAACCCAAATACTTTGATCACTCCATCAAAGCGTATATTCTGACTCCGAGATGCTTGCTCTAGTCCATGGAAGGATCGCTGGAGCTAGCATACCTTTTAGCATCCTTAGGATCGACAAAACCTTTCTGATTGTATCACATACAACCTTTCCTTACGAAAACTGGTAAGGAAACTTGTTTTGACATCCATCTGCCAGATTTCATAAATGCAGCTAATGCTAACATGATTCCGACGGACTTAAGCATCGCTACGGATGAGAAAATCTCATCGTAGTCAACTCCTTGAACTTATGGAAATACTCTTTGCCACAAGTCGAGCTTCATAGACGGCAACATTACCGTCCACGTCCGTCTTCTTCTCAAAGATCCATTTATCTCGGATTTCATGGCTTTTAACCATTTGTCGGAATATGGGCCCACCATCGCTTCTCCACAGCTCGTAGGTTCATTGTTGTCCAACAACATGACTTCCAAGACAGGATCACGTACTACTCTGAAGTATTACGCATCCTCGTCGTCCTACGAGGTTTGGTAGTGACTTGATCCGAAGTTTCATGATCACCATCATAAGCTTCCACTTCAATTGGTGTAGGTGCCACAGGAACAACTTCCTGTGCCCTGCTACACACTAGTTGAAGTGACGGTTCAATAACCTTATCAAGTCTCCACCATCCTCCCACTCAATTCTTTCGAGAGAAAATTTTCCTCGAGAAAGGACCTGTTTCTAGAAGCAATTACCTTTGCTTCCAGATCTGAAATAGGAGGTATGCCCAACTGTTTTGGGTATTCTATGAAGATGCATTTATCCGCTTTGGGTTCGAGCTTATCAGCCTGAAACCTTTTCACATAAGCATCGCAGCCCCAAACTTTTAAGAAACGACAACTCAGGTTTCTCTAAACGGTGTCGTCTCAACGGAATTGCGTGGTGCCCCTTTTAAAGTGAATGCGGTTGTCTCTAATGCCTAACCCATAAACGATAGTGGTAATTCGATAAGAAACATCATGGTATGGACCATATCCAATAGGGTGCAGTTATGATGTTCGGACACACCATCACACTATGGTGTTCCAGGCGGTATTAATTGTGAAACACTTTCCACAATGTCTTAATTGTGTGCCAAACTCGTAACTCAGATACTCATCTCTATGATCATATCACAGACATTTTATCCTCTTGTCACGACGATCTTCAACTTCACTCTGAAATTACTTGAACCTTTCAATAATCCAGACTTGTGTTTCATCAAGTAAATACACTCAGCATCTACTCAAATCATCTGTGAAGTAAGAACTTAACGATATCCACTGCATGCCTCAGCACTCATTGGACTGCACGCATCAAAATGTATTACATCCAACAAGTTGCTCTCTTGTTCCATCTTACTGAAAACGAGGCCTTTCAGTCATCTTGCCCATGTGGTATGATTTGCATGTCTCAAGTGATTCAAAATCAAGTGAGTCCAAACGATCCATCTGCATGGAGTTTCTTCATGCATAAAAACCAATAGACATGGTTCGCATGTCTCATTCTTTTCAAAAACAAGTGAGTCCAAAGATCCATCTATATGGAGCTTCTTCATGCGTTTCTATACCAATATGACTCAAGTGGCAGTGCCACAAGTATGTGGTACTATCATTACTATCTTATATCTTTTGGCATGAACATGTGTATCACTACGATCGAGATTCATTTTAGGTGCAAGACCATTGAAGGTATTATTCAAATAAACAGAGTAACCATTATTCTCCTTAAATGAATAACCGTATTGCGATAAACATAATCCAATCATGCTTAACGCAAACACCAAATCTCGATGGTAGAGGGAGCATGCGATGCTTGATCACATCAACCTTGGAAACACTTCCAACACATATCGTCATCTCACCTTTAGCTAGTCTCCGTTTATTCCGCAGCTTTTATTTCGAGTTACTAACACTTAGCAACCGAACCGGTATCTAATACCCTGGTGCTGCTGGGAGTACTAGTAAAGTACACATTCATATAACGTATATCCAATATACTTCTGTCGACCTTGCCTGCCTTCTCATCTACCAAGTATCTAGGGTAGTACTGCTTCAGTGACCGTTCCCCTCATTACAGAAGCACTTAGTCTCGGGTTTGGGTTCAACCTTGGGTTTCTTCACTAGAGCAGCAAATGATTTGCTGTTTCATGAAGTATCCCTTTTGCCCTTGCCCTTCTAGAAACTAGTGGTTTTACAAACCATCAACAATTGATGCTCCTTCTTGATTTCTACTCTCGCGGTGTCAAACATCGCGAATAGCTCAAGGATCATCATAACTATCCCTGATATTTATAGTTCATCACGAAGCTCTAATAGCTTGGTGGCAGTGATTATGGAGAATCATCACTATCTCATCTGGAAGATTAACTCCCACTCGATTCAAGCGATTGTAGTACTCAGACAATCTGAGTACATGCTCAACGATTGAGCTTTTCTCCCTTAGTCTTCAGGCTTAAGAAACTTGTCAGAGGTCTCATACCTCTTGACGCGGGCACTAGTCTGAAATCCCAATTTCAGTCTTCGGAACATCTCATATGTTCTGCGACGTTTCAAAAACCGTCTTTGGTGCCACAATTCTAAACCGTTAGCATTACGCACTGAACTATCACGTAGTTATCAAAACGTGTATGTCAGATGTTCCGCAACATCTACAGACGACGCTGAGGTTCAGCACACCGAGCGGTGCATTAAGGACATAAGCCTTCTGTGCAGCAATGAGGACAGTCCTCAGTTTACGGACCCAGTCCGCATAATTGCTACTACCAACTTTCAACTAAATTTTCTCTAGGAACATATCTTAAACAGTAGAACTAAAGCGTATGACATAATTTGCAAAGACCTTTTGACTATGTTCATGATAATGAAGTTCATCTGATTATTGAATGAACTCCCACTCAGATAGACATCCCTCTAGTCATCTAAGTGATACATGATCCGAGTCAAACTAGGCCGTGTCCGATCATCACGTGAGACGGACTAGTCATCATCGGTGAACATCTCCATGTTGATCGTATCTACTATACGACTCATGTTCGACCTTTCGGTCTCTTGTGTTCCGAGGCCATGTCTGTACATGCTAGGCTCGTCAAGTCAACCTAAGTGTTTTGCATGTGTTCCGAGGCCATGTCTGTACATGCTAGGCTCGTCAACACCCGTTGTATTCGAACGTTAGAATCTATCACACCCGATCATCACGTGGTGCTTCGAAACAACGAACCTTCGCAACGGTGCACAGTTAGGGGGAACACGTCTCTTGAAATTTTAGTGAGGGATCATCTTACTTACTACCGTCGTTCTAAGCAAATAAGATGCATAACATGATAAACATCACATGCAATCAAATAGTGACATGATATGGCCAATATCATTTTGCTCCTTTGATCTCCATCTTCGGGGCACCATGATCATCTTTGTCACCGGCATGACACCATGATCTCCATCATCATGATCTCCATCATTGTGTCTTCATGAAGTTGTCACGCCAACGATTACTTCTACTTCTATGTCTAACGCGCTTAGCAATAAAGTAAAGTAATTTACATGGCGTTATTCAATGACACGCAGGTCATACAAAAAATAAAGACAACTCCTATGGCTCCTGCCGGTTGTCATACTCATCGACATGCAAGTCGTGATTCCTATTACAAGAATATGATCAATCTCATACATCACATATATCATTCATCACATCTTCTGGCCATATCACATCACATAGCACATGCTGCAAAAACAAGTTAGACGTCCTCTAATTGTTGTTGCAATTTTTACGTGGCTTGTATAGGTTTCTAGCAAGAACGTTTCTTACCTACGTAAAACCACAACGTGATATGCCAATTTCTATTTACCCTTCATAAGGACCCTTTTCATCGAATCCGTTCCAACTAAAGTGGGAGAGACAGACACCCGCTAGCCACCTTATGCAACTAGTGCATGTCAGTCGGTGGAACCTGTCTCACGTAAGCGTACGTGTAAGGTCGGTCCGGGCCGCTTCATCCCACAATGCCGCCGAAACAAGATAAGACTAGTAGCGGCAAGAAGAATTGGCAACGTCGACGCCCACAACTACTTTGTGTTCTACTCGTGCATAGAAACTACGCATAAACCTGGCTCTGATACCACTGTTGGGGAACATAGCAAAAATTCAAAATTTTCTACGCATCACCAAGATCAATCTATGGAGTAATCTAGCAACGAGGGGAAGGGGAGTGAATCTACATACCCTTGTAGATCGCGATGCGGAAGCGTTGCAAGAACGCGGATGAGGGAGTCATACTCGTAGCGATTCAGATCGCGGTTGATTCCGATCTAAGCACCGAAGAACGGTGCCTCCGCGTTCAACACACGTGCAGCCCGGTGACGTCTCCCACGCCTTGATCCAGCAAGGAGAGAGGGAGAGGTTGGGGAAGACTCCGTCCAGCAGCAGCACGACGGCGTGGTGGTGGTGGAGGAGCGTGGCAATCCCGCAGGGCTTCGCCAAGCACTGCGGGAGAGGAGGAGGACTTGGTAGAGGGGAAGGGCTGCGCCAGAACTTGGGTGGTGGCTGCCCTCCCACCCCTCCACTATTTATAGGTGGGGGGAGAGGGGGGCCGGCCCCCTTAGATCTCATCTAGGGTTGGGGGCGGCGGCCAAAGGGGGGAGGAGTGCCTCCCAAGTCAAGTGGAGGCCCTCCCCCTTAGGGTTTCCCCTCTCCCATGCGCATGGGCCTTGGGGGGCTGATGCCCCTGGCCCATTAAGGCTAGGGCGCCCCCTTACAGCCCATGCTGCTGTATTGGACATGGTGGAACATTTTCCGGACCTCCGGACCCCTCCGGAATCCTCCGGAACCTTCTGGAAGCTTCCCGGTACAATACCGAAAAACCCGAACTTTTCCCGGAACCCGAACAACAACTTTCCATATATAAATCTTTACCTCCGGACCATTTCGGGACTCCTCGTAACGTCCGGGACTCCGAACAACATTCGGTAACCACGTACATGCTTTCCCTATAACCCTAGCGTCATCGAACCTTAAGCGTGTAGACCCTACGGGTTTGGGAACCATGCAGACATGACCGAGACGTTCTCCGGTCAATAACCAACAGCGGGATCTGGATACCCATGTTGGCTCCCACATGTTCCACGATGATCTCATCGGATGAACCACGATGTCGGGGATTCAATCAATCCCGTATACAATTCCCTTTGTCTATCGGTATGTTACTTGCCCGAGATTCGATCGTCGGTATCCCTATACCCTGTTCAATCTCGTTACCGGCAAGTCTCTTTACTCGTTCTGTAACTCACATCATCCCGTGATCAACTCCTTGGTCACATTGTGCACATTATGATGATGTCCTACCGAGTGGGCCCAGAGATACCTCTCCGTTTACACGGAGTGACAAATCCCAGTCTCGATTCGTGCCAACCCAACAGACACTTTCGGAGATACCTGTAGTGCACCTTTATAGCCACCCAGTTACGTTGTGACGTTTGGTACACCCAAAGCATTCCTACGGTATCCGGGAGTTGCACAATCTCATGGTCTAAGGAACTGATACTTGACATTAGAAAAGCTCTAAGCAAACGAACTGCACGATCTTGTGCTAGGCTTAGGATTGGGTCTTGTCCATCACATCATTCTCCTAATGATGTGATCCCGTTATCAACGACATCCAATGTCCATGGTCAGGAAACCGCAACCATCTATTGATCAACGAGCCAGTCAACTAGAGGCTTACTAGGGACATGGTGTTGTCTATGTATCCACACATGTATCTGAGTTTCCTATCAATACAATTCTAGCATGGATAATAAATGATTATCATGAACAAGGAAATATAATAATAACCTATTTATTATTGCCTCTAGGGCATATTTCCAACACCGCCCGCTGCAGCCAACCGCCGCCGCCGCGCCGACCGCCCCCGCCACTGCTGCCCCGCGCCGCTCCTCCCCTACTTGGCCTCGCCTGCCGGCCGCCAGCGCCCTCCCCTGTCCGGCGCCCGGTTGGGTTCGGCCACGCCCGGGCACCCGCACCCGTATGCCCGTGCCTGCGCCGATATGCCCCCTGGGCCTATGACACGGGGGCCCCACGCCCCTTTTTTTAAAAAAAAAGATAAATAATAATAATAAATTTAATTAATTAATTAGCTAAGTTAATTAACTTAATTAATCCTGTTTAGTTAACCTAATTAATTAGTTAGTTTAATTAAACCGTAATTAGGTTAGCTAAATCCTAATGAACTAAACAGTCAATGACGAACGGGACCCACACGTCAGTTGACCAGTCAACTCCTCTGTTGACTGCTGACGTCATGCTGACGTCAGCGTGCACTGTTCTGGATAAGTTTGTTTTAAATTAATTAAATAAATCCTAAAAATGATTTTAGTTTTTTAAAATTAATATAAATTAAGCTGTAGCTCGGATGGAAAAATTTTGTACATGAAAGTTGCTCAGAACGACGAGACAAATCCGGATACGCAGCCCGTTCGCCCGCCACACATCCCTAGCATAGCAAACACGCAACTTTCCCCCTCCGGTTCATCTGTCCGAAAACGCGAAACACGGGGATACTTTCCCGGATGTTTTCCCCCTTCACCAGTATCCCTTACTGCCGCGTTAGGTCACCTCTAGCACCGCACATTGTCATGTTATACTTTGATTGCTCTGTTATTTATTGTGTTCCCCCTCCGTTACTTCTTTCTGGTTGACCCCGAGACTGCCGGCGACCCCCAGTTCGACTACGGTGTTGACGACACGTCCTTCTTGCCAGAGCAACCAGGCAAGCCCCCCCTTGATCACCAGATATCGCCTATTCTTCTCTATACTGCTTGCATTAGAGTAGTGTAGCATGTTACTGCTTTCCGTTAATTCTATCCTGATGCATAGCCTGTCATTGTTGCTACAGTTGTTACCCTTACCTGCTATCCTACTGCTTAGTATAGGATGCTAGTGTTCCATCAGTGGCCCTACACTCTTGTCCGTCTGCCATGCTATACTACTGGGCCGTGATCACTTCGGGAGGTGATCACGGGTTTATACTATATACTTTATATACATGACACATGTGGTGACTAAAGTCGGGTCGGCTCGTTGAGTACCCGCAAGTGATTCTGATGAGGGGGCTGAAAGGACAGGTGGCTCCATCCCGGTAGAGGTGGGCCTGGGTTCCTGACGGCCCCCGACTGTTACTTTATGGCGGAGCGACAGGGCAGGTTGAGACCACCTAGGAGAGAGGTGGGCCTGGCCCTGGTCAGCGTTCGCGGATACTTAACACGCTTAAGGAGATCTTGGTATTTGATCTGAGTCTGGTCATTTGGTCTATACGCACTAACCAACTACGCGGGAATAGTTATGGGCACTCGACGTCGTGGTATCAGCCGAAGCTCTTTTTGACGTCAGCGACTGAGTGGCGCGCGCCGCATTGGACCGTAAGCTCGCGCTTCTATTAAGAGGGCTAGGTCTGCTTCCGGACGCGTAGGATTATGCTATGCGATGCTACTTAGAGGACTTCAATCTACTCTCTTCTACATGCTGCAAGATGGAGATGGACAGAAGCGTAGTCTTCGACAGGACTAGCTATCCCCCTCTTATTCTGGCATTCTGCAGTTCAGTCCATCGATATGGCCCTTTACACATATACCCATGCATATGTAGTGTAGTTCCTTGCTTGCGAGTACTTTGGATGAGTACTCACGGTTGCTCTCTCCATCTTTTCCCCCTTTCCTTTCTACCTGGTTGTCGCAACCAGATGCTGGAGTCCAGGAGCCGGACGCCACCGTCGACGACGACTCCTACGACACCGGAGGTGCCTAGTACTACGTGCAGCCCGCTGACGACGACCAGGAGTAGTTAGGAGGATCCCAGGCAGGAGGCCTGCGCCTCGATCGATCTGTATCCCAGTTTGTGCTAGCCTTCTTAAGGCAGACTTGTTTAACTTATGTCTGTACTCAGATATTGTTGCTTCTGCTGACTCGTCTATGATCGAGCACTTGTATTCGAACCCTCGAGGCCTCTGGCTTGTATTATGATGCTTGTACGACTTATTTATATTGTAGAGTTGTGTTGTGATATCTTCCCATGAGTCCCTGATCTTGATCGTACACATTTGCGTGCATGATTAGTGTACGGTCAAATCGGGGGCGTCACAGCGACCCCGCCGCCAGCGCCCATCGCCGCGCCGCCACGCCCCTCGTCAGCGCGACGCCACTCCCGCCGCCGCGGACGCCGGCAGGCTTCGCCCGTCAGCGTGCTCCGGCGGCAGTGAGGAGAGGAGGAGGGAGGACTGAGGCGGCGGCTAGGGTTTCCCTCCGGGTCGCTCGCGGAGCGACACGGGAGGGGGGAGCGTTGTCCAGGTTAAAACGCCCCTCCTCAAGATTTTTCAAAGGCAGAAGTTTTGGAGGACGCCGCACCCCTGCTTAGCTTATATGCCTATTCATCACTATCATCTGAAAAAAAAAATCATCACTATCATTTTTTTTCGCTGTCACTATCATTTGTTAACTACAGTACTACCTTTCTTTTGACAGTAACCAAAATACTACTCTAGAGTAGAGCAAGCATCTCTTGGTACTTTAGTCAAAGGTTCAGGACGGAGCCCTCTCACAAAGAAAAACGATTCAGAATGGGGCACGGCCCAGCTAGGTGTACACTTTTTTCCGAAACGGAGCCCAGCTATACACTTCGGTGCGAGAACTCAAAGAGCGAGGCGAGGGCGACTGTCATTCGTCCATGCGTGGTTTATTCGTTCATTTAGTCCCGAATCGGAAAGCCGAGCACACACTCTCCTCCTTAAATATGCTGAGAGAGCAAGCAGGGCGTGCCAAATGGAAGCACACCCCGAGCACGAGGTCGATGAGACTCTCATGCTGGTGGCCACGTGCGCGGCATGCGCACTTAGCAAACCAAAAATTGTTAATCAACATCAAAGTACGAGGCTGACCATCAGCCAGCAACACGGCCATCAAGATCAGATGGAGCGCATGACAAATGCGCTTGGCAATACTTTTTTTTTAGTTTCTTCAACTATTTTATTACTTTCTTGGTTGAGCAAATCAGAAACCGCTGAAAGCGCCTGGGATGATGGTCCCTTTCAGCGGCGAATCTATAAAAAAATTGAAGGGTGGGCTTAAAGTTTACGCCGAGAAAATTGAACACTCTTTTAAAAAAAATGATTATCTCCTAATACTTATGTGCAAATAAACTGAAATTTTCCTAGATTACTAATGGAAACATCTAGTACTAACTAGAATTTTTTTCTAAGGTTTTCAAAAATATCATAGAAAAAATTAAAAAGAATCGAACTTAATTAGCGAGATAGCCATTATCTTCAAATCCATTTGTCCAAATAAGATCAAACTTTCTCAGATTAGCCTTCTTTCTCTTTATCTTCATTTCTTGAACGGCTTGGAAACCAACTGTGTAATGAAACAAGGATAGAAATTAGTTATATTTGACAACAGAGTACCATGCTACAACACATCACTGAACAAACATCAAAAGAAAGCAAAAAAAAAAAAAAAAAGCCAGGTTACAGAGAAGAAATCTACCAGCAGGGGAGCCTCGATTGCCACGTGCGCGGTATGCGCACTTAGCAAACCAAAAATTGTCAATCGACAACCAAGTACGCGGCTGATCATCAGCAACACGGCCATCTCAAGATCAGATGGAGCGCATGACAAATGCGCTTGGCAATAATAATACAACATTTTTTAGTTTAATAATTAGGTGCTGCAATTCCACTGGTGTGTTTTAGCTGCAACTCCAATGGTGTTGAGTGCTCGGTGTGTTTTTTCCACCGGTAATGCTTCTTGGGCGAGGATTTGTAGCACGCAGGTCTCGCGGCACCGAGTCTCTCGCTCGTGCTTTTATTTTTTGTTTTTAATTTTTAAACTTTTATATCATTTGAACGAAAAGGCTAAATTAAGTTTTGTTTTCATATTTGTTTCTCGTGATGAGGGCTCTCAAATAAGATCCATTTTGAATATTTTGATGAATTTTGAAAATAAATGTTAAGTTTTAACTCTCAAAACTTAGTACAAGCGACTGATAAAAATATGATTTTTGTGCCTACAACCGACAAAAAGATGTCTATTTTTTTATGTATGAAACTTGCTAAGAGCAAATTTTAACATGGTATCTCTTACCTCCTTTTTTTTACATGTGTGATAAAAAGGTAAGAATTAATTAGACCACTAATTAATAAGATTAACGACTCAATCTATTATTTACTCTTACCTCTCATGTGAAAAGAAGAGGTAAGAGGGATCATGTTAAAACTGCTTGCTTTTTTTAAGTCTTAGTGGAATGGTCAAAGTAACCTTCAAATTGTCTTCTACCTCTAGCGCACGGTCTACCCCTTCCCCAATCCAATCATCTCATGCCTCTCCTCCAGTCGTTGATGTACCTTGCTGGCAATGTTGTGGCAGGCTGCGGCATCCCCATCTTCAGGTCGGCTCCGTCGAATTCGACAGGAGTAAGCACAAAAAGACCCTCACCGAACCTATCAAGTTTTGGACTCGTCTCTGCCTGCGACAACGCAAGCAGCATCATCATCGCCGGCTCTGGCTCGGCCTTGCCAGTGTCCCTGCGCCTCGCTGCAGCTCACTATATGGCGCCCCAGGCATCGCCTTCTCTCCGATCCAAAATCTCGCACAAATAATATTTTCGTGGATTTTTCAGCTATAGTAATCTGGAAAGAAATTGGTTTAGAATCCGGGAGTTTAATAAAAATACCGAAATTTCTCAACAATTTAGAAACAGCTAAGTTGTTGTGAGAAATCCTTACTAGAAAACCAATTAAGCCACAACCAAAGATGACTAATGGCTAAACATCAAGCAAGCAAAGCCAGATTCCACAATGAACTGGTCACTGTTTTTCTCTTGGTGGCATGCCATGCCTTAATGTCGTTGTGAGCTTTGCACTAAGAAAAAGAATCAGTATTGGGAAAATCCATCTCTGCACCCGAGCTCATCTGCACCCACGCTAACGAAAAAAATCAAAACAAATGGTAGAAAAATTCAAAAAATTCCAATTTTTTTAGTGCAGTAGATAATTTGTTGCGTGAGGTACGCTCCAATTTTCACATCATTTGGACATCTGAGGAGCTCTCAGCAAAAAAGACAAATTGAGGGTCTATAAAAAATGTTTACTATTCAAGTACTGTTTTGACCCGATTTGTCTTTTTTGCTGAGAGCTGCTCAGAAGTCCAAATGACTTGAAATTTGGAGCGGGCCTCACGCATCGAATTTTCTACTGCACAAAAAAAATTAGATTTTTTTGAATTTGTTTTATATTTTTTACGATTTTTTCTAAGCGGGTGCAGATAAGCCTGAGCACCGAAACGCCCTACTCGTTTTGCACAATCTCAATCGACAGTGGATTGCGTAGTCTTTTAATCTTCGTGCAGAGATTTGTGCTAGACTGAGCACTGTCCAAAACTCTTGCATCAGGTTGTCCCGTCGCTCACTGCGCCTGTCATCGCCGGTTGTTGTATGTCGTCTCACCGGTCAGAGCGTCCGCCCTCATTGCTCGCAGGACGTCGTCCCATTGTCATTGCCTCTTGCATCATGTAATCTCATCGGTTGCAACATCCGCCATCGTTTCTCACATCATGTCTAATAGTATCTGCAATTGCCGTTTGCAACATGTCATCCCACCGATCGCAACGGCCAACCATGCCGCTCATAGCACCACAACTACGTTGACATCACTCAAGTGAGACTTTGTTAAGTCTTTGTACACTGAGTTATATATAGACCCAAAAGAATACACCCTAGATGAACAGGACGCAACGCGGACCCTATGGTTCAGGCGATGATTCACAGTTGTTATCAGGTAGCTGAGATATGTTTCACAGGTTCTACCATCACCCTCTAGTTGAGAATTTCAGATGAAATTGAGCAATTGTGAGTAAGCCGACCTCGGTGTGTCTCCTCTTGGCTTCAGAAGAAATAAAATTCGAGGGTTGGTTTTGGATTCAAATGTGGATTTCTTATCTATTTGTTGCCTGCTACAAATCCCTCATATCACTTTTTATCATGATAGAGAAAGCAGGAATTGGATAAGTGATGTATTTTTCTATTTTAGGTTTTGTTCTTTTTGTATGTATAATTTAATTAAATAAAAATATACAATAGAACTATTGTTCTTTTGGGGTCAAAAGAAGTTGGGTTCATCATGTATGAGGCACCAGCTACTCCTCACCATGACAACGGTAAATGCAGTGCACGTTACGCATGCATCCAAAACGTGGCGGTCGGCAGGAAACGGGACATTAATGGACGTGGGCAGTTGGTACACAGCCGACCACCATTAATTGGCTCGCTTCCCGATGCAACGACGTCTTCTGCCGTTTGCGCCATGGACTAGGTCGGGAAATGGGCCGCGCGGGAGGATGAGGAGGGAGCTAAGACTTCCATCCCGCCCAGACGGTTGGCTGATGGCGCTCCATATCGAGGCCCCCAACCTCCAAATATTGTCTCGTGGGTCATATATGAAGTGTGCTCCAGAAATTATGGTGGTCGAGGGTCGGATGATGACTCTGCTAGAGTGGTATTTTTAATCAAAATCATCACATTAAAGTTTAGGGTTTTTATCATTTATGCCACCAGTTGTATCCCACTACTCAGTTTTGCCACTAAAAGTTACAACCGCTCAAAAATGTCATCGGTTCGTGAGATGCTTACTCAAAATGCCATTAGATATATAAAAAATGCCATTGTTTCGTTAGATGTTTGCTCAAAAATGCCATTAGACATTGTTATTTTCATGTCAAACTTGTTAACCATCCAATATGACAAAAAAAGCCTAGACCCACATTTCAGTTTTCTCTATCACACAATGATAAGTGTGGCCTCACTTGTGAGGAGTAAGTAAGTGAATAATTTTACAGGAAAATAAGAACGCTGTTGGGATCAAGTGGACCCCATACTTTATTATAGTGAGATAAAAGGAGAGCTGGCATGTTGGTCCATAGGTATTTATGCCATTATAACATGTCAAAAGAGATTTGAGATCCCAGTAATGATGTCTAGTGGCATTTTTGAGCATGTGTCTAACAAAGTGATGGCATTTTTTAACAGTTGAAATTCCTAGTGGTGATACTGAGTAGTGGGACACAACTGGTGGTATAAATGATAAAAACCCTAAAGTTTATTATGTCAGTCGGGCCGATATGGCGACTCTGCTAGAGATGCTCTAATGTGTTAGCTTTTTGACAAAGGGTGGATTCTATCTGCTTAAATGGAGCATCAAGAGGATGCAAAACACTATCAGCGTACATCCGCCCTCTGTGTAGTTAGGATGCACACAACGAAGACCAACACGCACACAAACACGCCGACAACTAGCAAAGTCATATAAGATCAAAGTTATGTTAGGCAAGAAAAAAAATATGATATGTTAATTACACTTGGACCTTGTTCGAAACACTAAAATTACAAAAATAAATAAATTTGAAACTATTAAGTTGCAGCTGAAATCATGTAGACTCCCGAGCTCGAGATGTCTTAATCTAGATAATGTGATGGCGGGGTTCTTGGAGGTTTATCTTTGTGTCAGCTAAACTTGTTTTTCATTGGTACGTCGTGCCGCCTCCTCCTTCTCCACAACAAAAGCTAGGGTTTCTGCGTCCCGCCGACGTCGCCGCAGGTCCGCCTCCTCTCCGGTGGCCCTAGGGCAATGGGAGCGCGGTGGATCTCGGCAAGGGCCGGCGGGAGGGCTCCGTTTTTTGTCGTTTCTTTCAGTTTTGCTAGGGTTTGTGCCCTGCTCAGGAAGACGAGACAGCGGCGGCTTTCTGAAGATGCAGTAAAGGTCTCCCCGCCTAGGCCCCATGGCGGCGGTGCATCTAGCATCGTTGGTGGGCGTGTGGATGTGCGTCTCTGGCGGATCTATCTTTGGTGGATTTGCTTGGATCTCGTCATTGTTCATCTACGTTCATGTGTCTTTGGATTGGATCTTTCTGATCTACGCTATTCTTCATCTTCGGCGGTTGCTGTTCTGGTGCGCTGGTCCTACAGGGCCTTAGCACGACGACTTCCCGACTATCTACTACAACAAATTGTGCCCGACTCCGGCGATGGAGGGGCGATGACGGCAGCGCGCCTTCGGCTCACTTCAGTGGTGGTAGTCGTCGCTAGGTGGTCTACGGATCTGGATGTAATTTCTATTATTTCTGGTATTCGTTATACTGCCATGATTGAAGATGAATAGATCAGAAATTTTCTCGCAAAAAAAAACTTGTTTTCCATTTTGGGCTATCATAAATTCATGATCTTAATTACACGGCTAATTCAATCCCGTACCAAAATGGCTTACGCTGCGTTTGGATGTCTCCATTGGTGAGCTCCGTATTGAATTGGTCTGGAATTCCCAATCAATGAGGAAATTGAAATGGCATGAATATGAATTCGCCTGTTTGGTTGTTCACTGAATTGCCCCTTGAAATGCCTCTGAGGTTTCAATACCAAATCCTGTTTGGATGACGAACTTTTGGAATTGCACTATATTGCCATGAAAATTATACCTTGTTCTACATGACTCAAAAATGAAATCTGGTCACATGTGACTATAATTAAATGAATATATAGCAGTGAGATAATAAATATTCTAGCGATGCATCTCCTTTGGCCATGGAGCAGAAGAGGAGCAGCACCATGGAGCAGAAGAGGGGCGGAGGACGGCGGGCCGGGAGGACGGAGGGGCGTGGCCGTGGAGGGCGGGGCAAGGTGGCCGGGGAGGACGGCGGGGCGTGGCACAAGGGAGCGGAGCGGGGCGCGCCGGTCCTGGCCCGTTGCCGACCTCCTTGGCGGGGTGTGGCTCAGTGGGGCGGAGAACAGGAGTTGGGGAAGAGGGAAAGGACCGGGAGGAGGGCACATGTGCCGCCGTTGGACTCCATGGTGGTTACCGCCGCCACCTACCTGCTAGGTCGCCGCCGCCGCCCGCCTACTACTCGTCGCAAGGTCGCCTTCTCGTATCCCCTCCTTTCTTCTTCTATTTTCTGGTCGCGGGCTCGAATAGGTACGTTTTGCATGAGGTTGGCCATTTCAGTCCAATTCGAAGGGGTAGCCCTCCGAAACGTGCTAGGGGTATTTACGTGGTAGCCAAAACAGGACGGAATTGGTTTTTCATTTCCAATACGAATTCAGTGTCTAGCCAAACAGCAGTATTGATGTGAGATGATTACCAAATCCGTTTCCAGGGCTCCAGCCTCCAATGGAGACATGACATCCAAACGCAGCGTTATGGCAAAGCAGCAGCCAGCAAGCAAAGCCAGGCTCATCCTGGAACTGGACAATTGATATACAGAATTTTCCTTTCTTGATGAACCCTGTTTCAGTGTTTCTACAAGTACTACACGAAGTAAAAAGCAAAAAAAAAAAAAAAAAAAAAAGATGATTCCAAGTGCTCCAGACATTAGTCAGTAGGCGCACAGCTCCACCCGTCAAGTAGTCCCGAGGTCGGAGACGGGGCACGGCCCAGCTAGCTAGCTACACACACTCTGTCGAAACGGAGCCCAGCACGGCGTCAAAACTCCAAGTGGAAAGCGACTGTCGTGCATTCGTGGTCCATTCGGTTTGTTTAGTCCCATACCGGAGAGCCGAAGAGCCGATCTCCTCCTCAAATACGCTCCGAGAACAGGAATGGCGTGCCGAATGGAGGCACACCCCGAGCACGAGGAGACTCGTGTGCTGGTGGTCCCGTGCACGGTACGTGCACTTAGCGAACAAAGAATTATGGAATTTGCAATGACCCCAATATGGGCCACCAACCAGCTAGAGCGCATGACATATGCGCTTGGTGATCCAAAATATTTTTTAAACCCTTTATTTTTCTTCTTGATGATTTTCTTGCAGGGAAAAAAGGATAATGATATTTTTTGCAGGAAAAAAAAGGATGATGATAGAATTAAACAAATGGGGCGCATTGCATTGCATGCGCTCTTGGCAATCTCTTTTATGGTTCTTCTTTTTTACACATGTTTTGTTCCTGATGTTAGTGATCCTTTTGTGTATGATGATGATCCCTGTTCCCTCCTTTAGGGGTTACGAGGATGTTACTGATCCTTTGAGTACATAACGGGTTCACAAAAGTTTGCAATGGTATACTTGTTTTATGGTACTCCAATCAGCGACAATTAATATGGATCAAAGGGAGTACATCAATTTTTTGCGGGGATATGATGCACAATTTTTATTGGTTTATTTATGATCAAATTAAATCTCAAAAATGCATGCTGACCTTAGAATGGGGAAATAATTAGGAGCTGCAATTCTAGTGGTGTTTAAAGTGCACACGTGATCTTTTACCTTTACGTCGGCAATGTTTAATTTTTTGCGGGGATATGGTTCACAATTTTTATTGGTTTATTTCATGATCAAATTAAATCTAAAAAATGCATCTGACCTTAGAATGGGGAAATAATTAGGAGCTGCAATTCTAGTGCTGTTTAAAGTGCACACGTGATCTTTTACCTTTACGCCGGCAATGTTTAATTTTTTGCGGGGATATGGTTCACAATTTTTATTTGTTTATTTTATGATCAAATTAAATCTCAAAAATGCATTTGACCTTAGAATGGGAAGTAATTAGGAGCTGCAATTCTAGTGCTGTTTAAAGTACACACGTGATCTTTATCTTTACGCCGGTAATGTTTATTGTGTGCGACTTGACACATAGATCCTATCCTTAACACTCGGTCAATACTGGACGAAGAGGTTCGTAACAATTTTGATAAAAAGTCAAGGTTTCAAATAATGTGTGCCCCTCAAGAATCATCGGTTGATTTATTCATGGTTCAAATCCACAACATTCATACAACAACAAAAAATTAATCACTCTAGTGGCTACGGGTATGTGAATTTTTAACTCTAGTAACTAAGCAATTTTCCTGTGTGCTAGCATGGAAATTCAAGGCTTAATTTAAGATGAATTATGTATGAAGGAAATGACCTGAATCAAAAGCTATTTTCGGAAAATAGAAATGGTGCGTACTTACTTTGTGTGCAAGCAAAAGAGTATGCATGTACGTTGGGCAGTAGCAGCTGCAAAAAATAAATTGGGTCTACATGGGCTAAAAATAGTGTTAGTGGATGTTAATGTGGCACATTTGGTGAGATGGAAGGTTACATGCTGAGAAAATTAAATATAATTGGAGATCAATGGTTCAGAGATATAGAATTCGAAAGGGGAACAACAGGTGTTACGGTACCCCTTCATTGGCGACCTAAAGCAAACAGGCGACAAGTTTCCCTGTCTCCCGTTGGCGGCACCGCCGATCTGCCTCATCTTTTGTGGCCTCGGGGCCATGTAGACACGATGGATCCAACCCTTGTTGGCGCGAGGGCTTTGTTTTTAGGTCTTTTTTGTTTGGTTAGGGTTTGTGTCCTACTCAGCAAGGAGAGGAGGCGGCGACTCCCTGAAGATGAAATAAGGTTCTCCCTACCTAGCCATAATCATGATGGTGCGTCTATGGTCTCGGAGGGCGTGTGGAGGTTTATCTCAAGCTAATATCGCAGGTTTCGGTCGGCGTTGGCCTCTAGTGGATCTTCTTGGATCTAGTCTTCGTTCGTCTACGCTCGTGTGTCTACAAGTTGGATCCTTCTTATCGCTTCTCTTCATCGACAATGGTTGTTCTGGGGTGCTGGTCCTTTGGGATTTTAGCATGACGACATCCCAACTATCTAGCACAACAAGATTTGCCCGACTCTGGTGAGCAAGGGGCTATGAAGCCAACACGTCTTTGGCTCACTCCAATGCTTGTAGCCATCGTTAGGTGATCTACGGACCTGAATATAATTTGTATTACTTCTTTTGTTTTTCGTACTATCATGACAGTTGATGAATAGATCAAATATTTTTCCCGCAATGATAACAAATAATTAAAAGGCTTAAGTTATCGAGGATTTTACGCTGGTAATGTTTATTGTGTGCTCTATGACTTGACACCTAGATCCGATCCTTATCGCTGGCTCAATACTGGATGAAGAGGTTCGTCGCAATTCTGATGAAAAGTCGAGGTTTCAAATAATGTGTGCTCCTCTTTTTTTCCTTAATGAAAAAAGGCGCAACCCATGCCAAGAATCATCGGTTGATTTATTGATGGTTCAAATCCACAACATTCACATAACCAGAAAAAATTAATCACTCTAGTGGCTACGGGTTTGTGAATTTTCAACTCTAGTAACTAGGCAATTTTCCCATGTGCTAGCACGAAAATTCAAAGCTTAATTCAAGATGAATTATGTATGAACGAAATGACCTGAATCAAAAGCTATTTTTGGAAAATAGAAATGTTGTGTACTTACATTGTGTGCAAGCAAACGAGTATGCATGTATGTTGGGCAGTAGGAGCTGCAAAACTTAAATTTGGGTCTGCATGGGCTAAAAATAGTGTCAGTTGATGTTGATGTGGCACATTTGGTGAGATTGAAGATTACATGTTGAGAGGATTAAATATAATTAGAGACAATTATTTAGAGATACAGAATTCGAAAGGGAGACAACGGGTCACTTACGGTACCCCTTCATTGGCGACTTGAAGCAAACATGCGACGAGTTTCCCTATCTCCTTCGTCGGTAGCACCGCCGATCTGCCTCGTCTTTTGTGGCCTCGGGCCATGGAGACACGATGGATCCCGACCCTTATTGGCGGGAGGGCTTTGTTTTGTAGGTCTTTTTTGTTTGGTTAGGGTTTGTGTCCTACTCAGGAAGGCGAGGAGGCGGTGACTCACTGAAGATGGAATAAGACCCCCCCCCAGCCACCGCCACGATGGTGCGTCTATGGTCGTCGGAGGGCGTGTGGAGCTTTGTCTCAGGCTAATATCGTGGGATTCGGTCGGCGTTGGCCTCCAGTGGATCCGCTTGAATCCTTAGTATATGCTCGTGTGTCTATAGGTTGGATCCTTCTTATCGCTTCTCTTCATCGACAATGGTTGCTGTTCTGGGGCGCTGGGATTTTAGCACGACGACTTCGCGACTATCTAGTACAACAACATTTGCTCGACTTCGGTGAGCAAGGGGCTATGACGGCAAGGCGTTTTCGGCTCGCTCCAGTGCTTGTAGTCGTTGTTAGGTGATCTACGGACCTGGACATAATTTGTATTACTTCTAGTGTTCTTCGTACTGCCATGACAATTGATGAAAGATCAAAAGTTTTTCCCATAAAAATAATAATAATAATAAGGGTTAAGTTGTCGTGAGAAATGAGAGGGATGGTCTTCAGTTTCAAAAGAGGTCTCAAGTCCAAATATTCTGGTTGGTTTCTTCCAGTTTTTGCCTCTGAAATTTTTATATTTTCCCAATTTAGACTTGGTCATAAGCCCTAGAAAGCTTGTTAATCCCCGGTAGCCCAGACAAAGATGACTTATGGTAAAACAGCAAGCAAGCCAGATTCCATTCTAAGGTTAGATTGATCGTGTGCAAGTCAAAGATTTTGTCCTATTTGTAGGGTTTGAGCTCTCAATTTGCCTAACTCCATGTCAGCTAGCATGATTCAAGGAGGTGGTTAAATTGTTAAGTATGTTGGACCAAATCATGGTTCCATGCATGCCAAAAGGGCAGGCTATTGAAGGGCCAAAATACCACCCTATGTCCCTATTAGCCAGCACCAGGCATGTGGTGGTACTACTAATGCTGTCTGACTCCTGCTTAGGATGCCTATGAATGATAATTTGTTAACTACTACTCAGACCTTGTTCGGGGCCAATAGCTCCTGTGCAACGTTTTTGATCTGAATTAGAAGGAGTGCGATGTTGTTGGAATGAATGGTTGTGATGCGACAAATTTGAGCGTGTAAATAGCCCAGGGCCACATGGGGTGTTAAATGTGGTTAAATTGGTCGTCAACAGACAAACCTGTTTATGTTAGGACATGTGGGTCCAACTTAATTGGTCCTCAAAACAGCTGACCGTGCCCTGCCGCCCGACCGTGCCGGGCCCGCCACTCTGCACCCCCCTTCTTCTCCGGTGGCGGCGGATCTTGCGTTCTCGGTGGCGGTGGCGGAGCCCTTGTTCTCAACGGCGGCGGAGCCTTTGTCCTCAGAAAATGGTGAGTGAATTCGAACCCTAGTCGCCCTCCTGTTCCTCTCTCGGACCCGGAGATCTCAGCTCGTTTCCTCTGTTTTCGCTTGTTGAATCGATACCTTGTGAGGGGAGCCCGTGGGCATACTGAGATGGAGCCGCCAGATCCAACTTCGAATAGGTAATGCGCCTCTCTCCGATCCAATTTTGCATGCAATTAGGGCCTCGTCTGCTCTTTCTCATGGGCTCACACTGTCCGCCACTGACAGGGATGCTGCCGCGAATTGACAGTCAATTTCTTTCCATCAAAGGCAAAATTAGTTGATGGTAGCATACAGAACATTGAGAGAGACACAATTGTTAAATGGGAGGTTGAGTTTACAGAGATTGATCCACAAGTTCTACAGAACATGGGAGAGACGGCAGTGAAGAAATGGGTGGAAAAATTGGGGAGAATATTGTTTGGGGTCCAGAGCAAGAAGTATCACTGTTGCGGTTTGATGATTGGAAAGGAGAGTATGTGAGAATAGAAGATGGTGAACAGATTGTTGAAGAAATCGATCGGCAAAACGGTTGGACAAGCAAACGGGCTAATTTTGTTGCTGAGCTCGTTGATCTGAACATTTTTTTCGAAGGTTGGATATGTGCCATCACAATTGGATGCGCAGATGGTAGATGATGATTGGGCTACATAGAGGCCATTGATTCCCATGTGTACTGAACTTACAGTAATAGCCGAAGAGGGACAGGTGACTGGAACTGAAACTGAAACTGCAGCAACTGTTGATTGGAATGTAGTTGAATTAGATGAGCCTACTGATTTGGTCATTGCACCAATGCCTGACATTGAGATGGCCAAACTTTTTGGCATTCCAGTCGATGACATAGATAACCAGGAGAGGGGCGAATCTAGTTTGCCTGCTAATGCTGATGAAGAAGTAGATGGACAGTTGATGGAACAAGCTGCAGATGAAGTAGATGATGCACATGATGATGAGCTGGTGCATGTGTATGACAAAGAAAACCCTGTCATTGAAGTAGGCGAGTTGTTCCCAAGTATGAAGGAGTTTAGGATGTGTTTCAAGACTTATGCAGTGAAACATGAGTTTGATGCCAAGACTATTTGGACTGATAGAAAGAAGTTTTATGCGAGGTGCAGAGGATTTGATGGTAGTGTGAAGCCTTGGATTTGATGGTAGTGTGAAGCCTTGCAAGTGGTACATATCTGCTAGACTGCAACCTGATGGAAGTACTGTCAGGGTTAACCAAATCCCCAATCAACATACTTGTATTACAAGTTCACAGAGAGTATCAGCCATGACATCACAACTTTGGGTTGTAGAAAAGATCACCCCAATTTTAGCCAAAACACCAAACACTACTGCCAAGAAACTCAAAGTAGACTTGGAAAAGATGTACCCCATTAAACTGAAATATACCACAGTGTGGAAGGCAAAACAAAGGGTAATGAAAAATTTATATGGTGATTGGGCAAATACATTTAGGATGCTTTACAACTTCAAAGCAGAGGTGGAAAAGAGGTCACCTGGCAATGTTGTGGAGATAGATACAGAGGTATCAGCCGAAGGTGAAGTCAAGTTCTCCAAGTTTTTTATGGCTTTGAAGCCTTGCATCGATGGGTTCAAAGCAGGGTGTCGTCCATATTTGAGCATAGACTCATCATTTTTGACAGGCAAGTGGAATGGTCAGTTGGCAGCATGCAATGCTCTAGATGGACACAACTGGATGTTTCCTATTGTTGTTGGCTTGTTTCAGTCAGAAACAGAGGCTTCATGGACATGGTTCATGATCCAGTTGAAAAGATGCCTAGGGTCAGTGTCACCTTTGGCTATACACACAGATGCATGTAAGGGGCTTGAAAATTCAGTGAAAAATGTTTTCCCACATGCTGAGCAGAGGGAGTGCTTCGGTCATTTGTGGATGAATTTGATCAAAAAAATTAGAGGAGAAGAATTGGGGCGCATGTGGCCAGCAGCAAGATCTTACACTAGACAGACACACAAATATCATCTTGATAAGATAATGGCAGCATGTGATGAGTTTGGTCCATGGTTGAACACCTACCATTCTTTGTTATGGTACATGTCAGCATTCAACACTGCCATCAAGTGTGACCACATGAACAACAATTTGGCAGAGAGTTTCAACAACAAGGTGAAGAAGTTAAAAGATTTGCCTGTGCATGACATGGTTGACCAAATCAGGATCATGCTCATACGGTTGTGGGAATTGAGAAGAAGGATAGGTGATTGTCTGCAAGGTGATAAGCTTCCAGCAGTGGTACAACAGGTGGTCAATAGGAGCAGATGTCTTTCACATTTGTTTGTTGAAAAATCTTCACCTTGGGGTGCTGAAGTTAGAGATAACAAAACTGGAAGGAGACATGTTGTTAACACTGAATTGCATGATTGCACTTGCCTCGAGTGGCAACACACTGGTAAACCATGTGAGCATGCCATTCTTTTCTTAGCATCCCAACCGAAGATAAACATGCAACCATATTTGCATGAATATTATTCGGTAGCAAGATTCAAAGCTGCATATGCTACTCCAATTCCAGCACTTACAGATCAGTCTCAGTGGCCTGAAGTGGACATTGAATTTTCCATGTGTCCTCCCTTGACGAAAAGAAAGGTTGGCTGGCCTAAACAGAGTAGATTCAAGGCATGGTTTGAAAAAGGTGGGAGTAGTAAGAAGGGAAAGAAAGATGGAAAGCCAAAAAGGGCCCAAAAGGTAACAAAAACAAATGCAAGTTGTGCCAGGAACTTGGGCACAGAGTGGGATCTGTCAAATGCCGTTACACTCCTGATAAGCCAAAGTATGTTCTTGTTTATTTGTCTGTGTTTTGATTTGGTGCTTTTTTCCAATTACTATATCTATAACATTTTCCCAATGGCCAGGAGGAAGCGAGCAAGTCAGCACCTTGTTGTTGAACAATGTTGGCCAACAAGAAAAGCAAGAGTCAATGGCGGTAGAAAGAAGAGAAGTGTGCCTGAGCCTGAGCAGACTGAAGAAAATCCTGCTGCAGTCAACATTCAGACTGAAGAAACTGATGTGGAGGTGCACACCGAAGAAACTGAAATTGCAGTCAACATTCAGACTGAAGAAACTGCTCTCGAGGTTGAAACTGAACCTGAGCGTGTTGAGGTTCAGACTGAAGAAACCCATGTTGAGGTACACACCAAAGAAACTGAAACTGTTGTCAACATTGAGACTGAAGACACTGATCACGAGGGTGTTGGCGAGGTGTTGAAAAGACCAGTGAAGAAAACCAAGATGATCAGTGAACTTGTGTGTGTAGTAGAACCAAAAACAAGAAGTGCTAAGGCGAAGAAGGGCACGCGACGTGGTAGGAAGAGGTAGAACAGAGAACAGTTTGAAAATTTGGGGCATGTAATAATATTTGTAACTTGGTGCGTACTGGTAGTCACTATGTATCCCTGTATTTCTATTCGAACTTGTTTGTTGGTACCTTGTCTAAACCAGCCAAATAAAATTCAAATTTAAATTCAAATTTGGGCTCAAATTTGAATTAGGGATGGGGTATTGATGTTTTAATGCTATCTAAAGTATCTCAACTGAAATATGTTTGCTTGTTGATCATTCCGAGCCCTTTTGGTAAGTTGAACTCATAGTCATGAAAAGTGTGTTTCAAATGACCTCCAAAGGTAGGGTAAACGGCCTCATATTTAAGCAAGTTTTTTTGGCACCTTGTCTAAACCAGCCAAATAATTTTTCTACACATCTATTCTACCTATATAGTGTAAATCTAAAGTCTTACTATTTATTGAATTAATTTTCTATTATTTTCTTTTATTTTTGAAAAAACAAGGTTTAATAGAAAATTATATATAAAACAAGTTTAAAACATGAAAATGAGAAAAGTAAGTTAAGATCTTTCTTAGTCAATCCAAAATGAAGTTTTGGTGAGGTTTTCACACTTTTCATTTTCAAAACCCCACCTACTCTCGGGTGCCCACTACTCTCCCTTGAACTCCATACTACATTGTTCGAGGAATGACAATTTTGTGAAGGATTTTTCGTAAAAATGTATGTAAACCATATTTATATTATTTTTTCTCGTTACTATACGACATAATAAGACTATGTGCGCAAGTTTTATATTTTTTTGATTTTTTTGAATTAGTTATGCTCAACCCTAATCAGTCAAAACCCCTCAAAACCTCTCAAAACCCCTCAAAACCCCGCACACTACCGGGTCGTCGATCCTTGTGCGTGGACGGTTGAGATCAGGCGCTAGGGTTAGCTACAGTGTGCATCGATCCGCATGAGACGCGTTGATTGGCTGAATCGGTGGGGTTTGGATCAGCCTCTCTAGTTGGGGCATCAGGACCGTTCATTTGAATCCAACGGCAAGAGTTGACGCGGTGCATGGACCAAGCCTACGCAGTGCCCTTTGAAGGAAATAGGCCCTAGAGGCAATAATAAAGTTATTATTTATTTCCTTATTTCATGATAAATGTTTATTATTCATGCTAGAATTGTATTAACCAGAAACATAATACATGTGTGAATACATAGACAAACAGAGTGTCACTAGTATGCCTCTACTTGACTAGCTCGTTAATTATAGACGGTTATGTTTCCTAACTATAGACATGAGTTGTCATTTGATTAACGGGATCATATCATTAGGAGAATAATGTGATTGACTTGACCCATTCCGTTAGCTTAACACTTGATCGTTTAGTATTCTGCTATTGCTTTCTTCATGACTTATACATGCTCCTATGACTATGAGATTATGCAACTCCCGTTTACCGGAGGAACACTTTATGTGCTACCAAACGTCACAACGTAACTGGGTGATTATAAAGGTGCTCTACAGGTGTCTCCGAAGGTACTTGTTGGGTTGGCGTATTTTGAGAGTAGGATTTGTCACTCTGATTGTCGGAGAGGTATCTCTGGGCCCACTCGGTAATGCACATCACTATAAGCCTTGCAAGCATAGCAACTAATGAGTTAGTTGCGGGATGATGTATTACGGAACGAGTAAAGAACCTTACCGGTAACGAGATTGAACTAGGTATTGAGATACCGACGATCGAATCTCGGGCAAGTAACATACCGATGACAAAGGTGTTGGAAATATGCCCTAGAGGCAATAATAAATGGTTATTATTATATTTCTTTGTTCATGGTAATTGTCTATTATTCATGCTATAATTGTATTGTCCGGAAATCGTAATACATGTGTGAATACATAGACCACAAAGTGTCTCTAGTAAGCCTCTAGTTGACTAGCTCGTTGATCAACAGATAGTCATGGTTTCCTGACTATGGACATGGGATGTCGTTGATAACGGGATCACATCATTAGGAGAATGATGTGATGGACAAGACCCAATCCTAAGCATAGCATAAAAGATCATGTAGTTTCGTTTGCTAGAGCTTTTCCAATGTCAAGTATCTTTTCCTTAGACCATGAGATCGTGTAACTCCCGGATACCGTAGGAGTGCTTTGGGTGTGCCAAACGTCACAACGTAACTGGGTGACTATAAAGGTGCACTACGGGTATCTCCGAAAGTGTCTGTTGGGTTGGCACGGATCGAGACTGGGATTTGTCACTCCGTGTGACGGAGAGGTATCTCTGGGCCCACTCGGTAATGCATCATCATAATGAGCTCTATGTGACTAAGGCGTTAGTCACGGGATCATGCATTACAGTACGAGTAAAGAGACTTGCCGGTAACGAGATTGAACAAGGTATTGGGATACCGACGATCGAATCTCGGGCAAGTAACATACCGATTGACAAAGGGAATTGCATACGGGATTGATTGAATCCTCGACACCGTGGTTCATCCGATGAGATCATCGTGGAACATGTGGGAGCCAACATGGGTATCCAGATCCTGCTGTTGGTTATTGACCGGAGAGGCGTCTCGGTCATGTCTGCATGTCTCCCGAACCCGTAGGGTCTACACACTTAAGGTTCGGTGATGCTAGGGTTGTAGAGATATGTGTATGCGAAAACCCGAAAGTTGTTCGGAGTCCCGGATGAGATCCCGGACGTCACGAGAGGTGAAGAATTATATATAGGAAGTCAAGTTTCGGCTACCAGGAAAGTTTCGGGGGTTACCGGTATTGTACCGGGACCACCGGAAGGGTCCCGGGGGTCCACCGGGTGGGGCCACCTATCCCGGAGGGCCCCATGGCCTGAAAGTGGAAGGGAACCAGCCCCTAGTGGGCTGGGCGCCCCCCCCATGGGCCTCCCCCCATGCGCCTAGGGTTGGGAACCCTAGGGTGGGGGGCTTCCCCCTTGCCTTGGGGGGCAAGGCACCCCCTTCCCCCCTTTGGCCGCCCCCCCCCCCCCTTGAGATCCCATCTCCAGGGATGGCGCCCCCCCCAGGGGGCCTATATAAAGGGGGGAGGGAGGGCGGCAACCTACAGCCTTGGGCGCCTCCCTTCTCCCCTGCAACACCTCTCTCTCTCTCTCGCAGAAGCTCGGCGAAGCCCTGCCGGAGACCCGCTACATCCACCACCACGCCGTCGTGCTACTGGATCTCCATCAACCTCTCCTTCCCCCTTGCTGGATCAAGAAGGAGGAGACGTTGCTACACCGTACGTGTGTTGAACGCGGAGGTGCCGTCCGTTCGGCACTCGGTCATCGGTGATTTGGATCACGGCGAGTACGGCTCCGTCATCCACGTTCATTGGAACGCTTCCGCTCGCGATCTACAAGGGTATGTAGATGCACTCCCTTCCCCTCGTTGCTAGTACACTCCATAGATGCATCTTGGTGAGCGTAGGAAAATTTTAAATTATGCTACGATTCCCAACAAAAGGGAACAATGTATGTTGTTATGCGGTTTGACCGATAAAGATCTTCATAGAATATGTGGGAGCCAATATGAGCATCCAGGTTCCGCTATTGGTTATTGACCGGAGACGTGTCTCGGTCATGTCTACATAGTTCTCGAACCCGTAGGGTCCGCACGCTTAAAGTTTGATGACGGTTATATTATGAGTTTATGTGTTTTGATGTACCGAAGGTAGTTCGGAGTCCCGGATGAGATCGGGGACATGAAGAGGAGTCTTGAAATGGCCAAGACGTAAATATCGATATATTGGACGACTATATTCGGACTTCGGAAAGGTTCCGAGTGATTCGGGTATTTATCGGAGTACCGGAGAGTTACGGGAATTCGCCGGGGAGAAGTATTGGGCCTTATTGGGCCATACGGGAATAGAGGAGAGAGGCCAAAAGGAAGGAGGCGCGCACCCCCCCCCCCTCTGGTCCGAATTGGACAAGGGGTGCAGACCCCTTTTCCTTCTCCCTCTCCCCCTCTTTCCTTCTCTCCTACTCCAACAAGGAAAGGAGGAGTCCTACTCCCGGTGGGAGTAGGACTCCCCCCTTGGCGCGCCCTCCTCCTTGGCCGGCCGCCTCCCCCCTTGCTCCTTTATATACGGGGGCAGGGGGCACCCCATAGACACAACAATTGATCATTGATCTCTTAGCCGTGTGCGGTGCCCCCCTCCACCATATTCCACCTCGATAATATCGTAGCGGTGCTTAGGCGAAGCCCTGCGTCGGTAGAACATCATCATCGTCACCACGCCGTCGTGCTGACGGAACTCTCCCTCAAAGCTCGGCTGGATCGGAGTTCGAGGGACGTCATCGAGCTGAACGTGAGCTGAACTCGGAGGTGCCGTACGTTCGGTACTTGGATCGGTCGGATCGTGAAGACGTATGAATACATCAACCGCGTTGTGATAACGCTTCCGCTTTCGGTCTACGAGGGTACGTGGACACACTCTCCCCTCTCGTTGCCATGCATCACCATGTTCTTGCATGTGCGTAGGAATTTTTTTGAAATTACTACGTTCCCCAACACCCTTTCCATCGTTGCATGCGTGCCCGTGCCTACCCACAACATGCATGCCCACCCGCAGAACTGCGCCCGTGCGTTGCATGCATGCCCTCGACGTAGCCCTGCTCCGCCACCCCTATCGACGCAGTAAGCTGTCGCATGCCTACCATTAGAACCGATGCAGCGTCGCATCAAAGCATGCACCCGGCCACAATGCAACAGCCCGATGAAGACAACCAAAAAGCCAACGCTGCATGGCGTGCTGTGCATGGCGTGCTCCTCTTTGAGGACGCAATACTGGCATGGGGTATCGATGTGGGTATCGATGCAGTTCAAACGGCGTGCTGCCCGTTACAAGATGGGCAAATGAAGGCGTCCATTATTGTCACGTCTCCCATTGACCGAACGTTGCCCTCTAGCCAGGCCCTAGCAAGATGGGTAAATTAATGGGCTACGGCATGAATGCACGGGCGGCGCACGCAGAGAACTCAGGGCAGGCGTGTCCCCTTGACCCACGACGGCACAGACGCGTGCGTGAGCCCGTCCCCCTTGACCCGCAACCGGTGGCACAGAAGGATCGCAGCCCGTTTCCCACGCTCGTGTACACACTTTCATGGGGCGCCACCAAACGCCGCCTGCCCATTAATTCTACGGGGTGAAACCACGTCGCACTTGGGCTATTTAAGCCGGGCACTATCGTCTTCCTCTCCCTCCTCATCCACACCCCATCCTCTGCCTCCTCTGCCCTTCTTCTTCCTTCTTCTCCATCAAACCCGATCGAGCCCTCGAGCCACCCCGCCACCATGCAGTACAACGCCCCCACCTACCGCTTCCCCCCAACCGTGCCGGAAAGGCTCTACCCGGCCGGAGTGTATGTAGAGAGAACCCTTAGGGTTTGGGCGATCTCGAGGTGGAGGGGCGCAAGGGAGTTAATGGAGTTCTTCCTTGCGGCCGGCTACCACCACCTCCCCCGCGGCTCTCCTCGGATGTACCATCTTGAGGAGTTCAACCAGAACGGTGTTGTGGTTGGGCTCATCGCCACGTTCACTAACCCTTTTGATGCTTTCCATCTCCTCGGGCGAGCGTATTGGGTTGGTTGTGAGTTCATAGCTTTCACCACCTACAATATCTTCACCGACTTCAACGGCATCTTCCCCAACAACGGCGTTGTGCACACGCTCCCGTACCCCATCAACAACGGGGAGGAGTGAAGGGCGGCGCCCGGAGGAGCGAGGTGGCGTTGTTCACCCGGAGGAGGAGGAGAAGAAGAACCCGAAGAAGAACCCGCGTTTGGTGCCCCCGATCTATCTAGCTTGCTATAGATCTATCGTATTAGTTTTTTTAAGTTGTAATCGGATGCTACTATTATTAAGTTGTATTAGTACTTTAAGTTGTAAGGCTATCATGGAGTTGTAAGGCTATCGTGGAACTATGGTCTTATGCTTCTATATAATCGTTATGCTACTATATATTGTGTGTTTCGTGCTATTATTTGTGGATTGCCATGGGTTGTTCTTGCTTATTATTCGTGTATTGCTATAGGTTGCTACGGGCCCGGGTTGCTACACCCCAATCACCACACACACCATCTTCAAAATATTGGCCAAACCATGGACATGCAACTAGGAGCCCCATGCAAACCCACTATGGATATGCAACTAGGAAATGCAAACTAATTTACTTCGGGCACTTCATGCAAGCATGCAACTCATTTAGTTCATGGAACCATAGACATGCATAAAAACAATTAACATTTAGTTTTAGTGCATCAAAAAATGATCCATCACAAAATTTAGTCCAAAAAAAGGCCAAAGTAAAAACAAGTAACATTTTATTTGCTAAAGTTAGAGGTGGGCTGGTGCCCCTACGCGGGTGGGCTGGTCTTGGGCATGGTTATTTTCTCAGGGCCCATTTTCTCACGGCCCAACATCTATTCGGCAGCCCAGTTTTGTATTTTACTAGAAACTGAATTTGGGTGTGTACTCTGTTAACTGAAGAACAAAAACAGAGGAAACAGAGCATGAACACTGAATAGGGCCCCTGAGAATATCATTACAATAATTCAAGCAAGTTTTGCTTCACACAAATTCAAATTCATCTAACAAATGATCCCTGGCTAACTCAAACTACTGGGCACCCCTGAAACTAGCTGACACACTAACTGAAACTCTAACAAATTCTAGCGATTGATGAACATCAAGTAAAATAAACCCACAGCAATGACACAACCATAAAATGCTCCAGCCATCATATTTGCTTGCTGCTTCAAATCGATCAGATGCTTTAGTTGCTTGCCAATTTTCTTCAATTCACACTTCAGTTCTGCACTGTGCATCATCGGATCGGCTCTGTCCGCCAAATTGGGGGCTTGTTCCACGACAAGCCGCCCCCCAAAATTGAGTTCTTGGGTTCGGGTTGATCCCTCCAATTTCAACCTTTCAACATAGTCATCGAGCCACTCAAAATGCCCACATTTCTTCAGAACCTGAAAAACAGGGGGCCGGCGGCGCATGAATCCTAGATCCACCACCCAGATCCACCGCCCTAATTCGAGGAAAAAAGAAAGAAATCGGGAGAAATTAGACCATAGGATTGGTCAAGAACACAGATCTAACCTGCCCCGGCTGTGGCATTTCACAAACTCGCGCCCACGGTTGCCATTTTCTTCCCTCACACAAGTCAAACACTTCAGAGGCTCCATGCGCGGGCAATCGGGGCATCTTGTCAACGGCAGTGGACTATACTGCGTCCATGATTGGCGGGAGGCCGAAGTCGAGCTAGACATCACTCGCCGGCGGCGCGCTTCGTTGCCGGAGCAGAGGAAGAAGAAGGTGGGAAAGGAAAGGGGCAGGGCAAGCAATGGAGGGCGGGGGGCGGGGTGGGCTGGCTCGGGCTCGTGGCTGGCTCGGGTCGGGGCACGCTGATGAGCACGGGCATGCTTGGGTGGATAAGTTGTGGGTCCCACCCGCATGCGAGTAACTGCTAGGTCCCGCGTGTCATAACTCGAATCGCTAACCCCTCGTATTTTTCAATTCATGGTTAAACAGAGCCATGTCGCATTGGAGCGATTGTTTGCTTCTAAAATGTCGCATCACAGCCATTCATTCGAACTACATCGCACTCCTTCCAATTCGCATGAAAAACGTCGCACAGGAGCTATTGGCCCCCTTGTTCGGGATACCGAGGGCTCCTTTGATTTAAAGTAATTCCATAGAATTTTTGGAGGATTTGAATCCTTACGAATGGAAACATTAGAAAAAAAGTTTGTAAGGGTTGCTTTGCACACTAGTTCGAAAGAAATTTTCCATCCACTAAAAGCTCTTTGCTCAATTTCTTTGTTTCTCATGTGGTATCAAACACTGTTTGGTCTAAAATTCCTACGTGTTTCTAATTCTACAGGATTCAAAAGGACATGTCATTTCAATCATGTATGTTTCCTATTCCTACATTTTGAGAATCCTGCAATTCAAAGAGGCAATGAATTTCTTCACAAGAAATTTAGAAACATTAAGTTGCGGCCAGAAATGTGAATTTTTTTTACAAATTCGAGAAAGGTGTCTTAGTCTGAATATTGTGGTGAGTTCTTGAAGGTTCATCTTTGTGTTGGCTATTTTTTTTCATTTTGAGATATGTTTCTACAGAGTGAGAGAGAGAGAGAGAGAGAGAGAGAGAGAGAGAGAGAGAGAGAGAGAGAGATGATTTCGAGTGCTCCAGACATACATTAGTGAGTAGGCCCACAGCTCCACCCGTCAAGTAGTCCCGAGCTGAGACGGGGCACGGCCCAGCTAGCTAGCTATACACTTTGTCGAAACGAAGCCCAGCATGGCGTCAAAACTGAAAGTGGAAGGCGACTTTCATGCATTCGTCCATTCTGTTTGTTTAGTCCCATACCGGAGAGCCGAAGAGGCGTCTCCTCCTCAAATAAGCTCCGAGAACAGGAATGGCGTGCCGAATGGAGGCACACCCCGGGCACGAGGAGACTCGTGTGCTGGCGGTCCCGTGCACGGTACGTGCACTCAGCGAACCAAAAAATATGGAATTTGAAATCACCCCAATATGGGCCACCAACCAGCTAGAGCGCATGACATATGCGCTTGGTGATCCAAAATATGTTTTTAGACCCTTTACTAGGAAAATTGCCCGTTTCGTCAATGCCTAGTGAAAGGAATACCACATCGTCCTAGTAGCTGGTATAAGTTCGTGAGGGACACAAACATAGTCAAATTCAATCTTAAAATAAAAATATATAGCACCAAATCCGACAACGCATGCAGAGTTTGGAGCATAATTCGGAGAATAAGCACACATGTACACGCTAAGAGCATCTGCAGCCAGCCAGACACCCTATATCACTGCAATAAAAATTCCCTGCGGTAGCTGCCCATCGGCGACGATCAGTCGGAGTCGGAGCCGAGGTCGACGAAGAGCTTCGCTTGCTCCTCCTTCATCACGCGCAGGTCGGTCTCCTTCAATGTCTGCGCCTGCGATGTCGTGAGGCCCGAATCGAGGAAGAGCCGCCCGTACTCGAGCTCGCGCCGGATGCGCTCTTCCATCTCCTCCTGATCCCTTGCCGACCGCTCGAGGACGACACGCTCGAGGAGCTCCTCCTGCCCCGGTGGGAGGTAGTCCTCGGGTCCGATGACGCCTCGGCGCGGCGGAGCATCGGGCACGGCCTCCTCCGGCTCCCTCTTCACCGGAACGAGCCGCGAACTCGATGCGCCCGCGGATGAGCTCCCCGCGGACCAGTTGCCGGAGGAGGCGCGGCGGCGACGGGCGCGCTCGAGCTCGAACTCGTCGAGCTCGCGCCGGTCGAATGCTGGCGGCGGCCGGGCACCCTGGTTGAGCCACCGACGCGCCCCCCGCTTGCGCGCGGCGTCAGATCTGGCGCGGCGGCGGCGCTCCGCCTCATCCCCCGAGTCGGCCATGGTGGTTCAAGGCTCGCCGGCGGCGAGAAATCGAGCGGCGCGGTGGGGAATTGGAGGGGAACGCGGCGGCGGGAGGATAGGGTTTCGACCCGCATCTGCCCCGCAAACCCGCAATTATAGTGGCTCTGGGGTTGCGTTTGCGGGCTGCGGCAAAAAAATTTACGGGCCGGACACCGATGCGGGCTCTGGTCTGGCCAGAAAAATGGGCCGAGCCCGTATAATCGCCGGAATTATGCGGGTTTGCGCCGGATGCGGGGTCTACTAGAGTTGCTCTTAAACATATGCAGACACTCCCGGTGAGTGACCGAGAGAGAGGGAAAAAGTTAATGCAATCATACACCTCATATATCATTACTATATGTTCGAATTGTCCGTGAATCCTCATATTAAGAAAAAATGTAGAGAGGATATGTGGGCTTGCGGACACGCCCGATCAGTCTACCACATAGCACGCCGCCCACCTCAGACCACATTTTGTCTATCTTTATTCATTGTTTTGTTTTTCTTTCTTCATCTTCACCAATCACGCATATCTGACCGGACATACAAAGGAAAAAATGAGAAGTGTGACTGTATGAACAGACAAATAAGTTTTCAAAACGTACACATCCCATCACTGATCGGACGTATCTGCATACGTTTAGGAAATGGATTTGCTAACTCCGACTGCATATGCTCTAACACGTCCAAGTTTGTGTTACAAACAGGGAGATATTTACTCGGTGAAGGATCTACATCTTTAATTTAAAAACAGAAATTTCAACATGCGTGCACGCTAGCTAGCTAACTGATCGGCTGTTTTTTTATAAGAAATCAGCCGCGCTTGATCTAAAAAAAGGAAAAGGGAATCAGCGGCCTCCTGGGTCCTGGCGCTCCAGGATCATCGTTATTACGCTTCTCGTCGGCTGGTAGCAAAGTTTATTCTGACCTCCCCCATATCGATATCTCCGCCACCTTCGCCCGGAAGGCGCTGCCGCCTGCACCCACCGCCGCCGGGAGATCCATCCCTCGCGCCCCACTCCCCCCCACGTCGACACCGGGCCCCGCGCGCCGCCGGGATCCCCACGTCCGCGGCGGCCATGGCGGGTACCCACCCGGGATTCCCACGGCGGCCATGGCTCCTGCGCCGCCAGGCGCCATCACCGTCGGGACCCCTCGCTCTCCCGGCGCGCGCCCTGCCCCGCACACCCCTGCTCATTCCTGCCGTCCGTCCCCTCGTGTGGCTGACCACGCCGCTTTTATTTCGATTTCATCCGCCTCTTCAGATCTTTATCTCTGAATTCTTTGATTTCATGCGCCTCTTCAGATCTTTATCTCTAGCCTCTGGGCTGATTCATATCTTATCCTCTTTTTCTTGGCTTGTTGATTTTGACAACTACAAACGTATATAACTTGCTAAGATTTGATCTAGAGGGGCAGTGTGAGACTATTAATTAGAATCTAAAATTGTAGCATAGGTCTAAGGAAACTTTTGTCCCTGCAGCCGTAAGGGAGGTGGGGCTGGTGGTGAGGATGAATTCGGCAGAAAACTGGCCCATTGACGTGCGAAGAGCTGGTGCCAAACGGAACAAAAATTATAGGGCGATGCTAGGCGCCGGTGCGCCGGCCGAAACGTTTCGGCCGGTCGCAACCTAGCCGTCAGATCGGCCCGTCCCGAGCCATTGGATCCTTATCCAACCAGATCGTCATCTTCCTCTCGCGAGCGCGTAACGAGCGTTGTCTTGCTCTCGCGAACCCCGTCTCGCCGGCCGCACGCGTCCCCCCTCGTCGCCGCCCCTCCCTCGCCTGCCCTCCTCGCCCCTGGTCGCCGTCCTCGCCGGCCGTCTTTCCCGGCCGCCCTGGTCGCCGGTCCCAGTCCTCGGCGGCCATCCTCGTCACCGGCTTCGCCCCATGCAACAGCCCACCCCCTGCGATTGAAGCTTTCATGGCCACTATTGCAGCTCCGGTGGCGACGACCGGAGCTCACCGGCGTGCTGGCTCGCCGCCGGAATTCACAGAAACCCGTGCCGGGTCGCAGCTCGGCCGTGATGGATATAGCAAAACATTATGCCGGTTGTAGTAAAAAATGATGCTAGTTGTAGCAAAACCGCGACGCCGGCTGTCTGTTGTAGCAAAACTGTGATGCTAGTTGTAGCAAAATGTTATGCCAGTTGTAGCAAAAATCTATGCCGGTTGAAGCATGTAGCAAAACTGCAGCATTTTATCATCTTCTTCCACCTCCAGCCGTTGCTGGTTGAACCTTTCTTGTTTTTATAGTGTCTAGTTGTAGCTTTCTCTTTCAATGGTTGGAGCTTTTTCCAACAACCGTTGAAGCTTTTCTACCAAAAGTTGTAGCTATTTTCTTTTTAGCAGCACTTGGTCAAGGCTTTTTGTGTCGTTTCGGTTGAAGCTTTTTTAATCGAAGGTTGTAGCATTTCATGTCAACGGTTGTAGCTTTCCGGCGATGGCGCTGACCGCTTGTAGCTTTCTCTACATCCGGTTGAAGCTTTTCATCTAGGGGGATGAAGCTTTTTTTTTAAACGGTTGCAACATGAGGGGGTGCGACGATTCTGCAGAAGCCTCCGGGATCCACATGCAGCAAAAACTTCGCCCATGGGTTGCAGCTCCCCTCGCTGGTGATGGTCACGGCTCCGGCAACGCCAGTCGCCGGTTGCAGCTCCGGCAGCTTGCAGTCGCGTGCCCCGCCACTTGCAGTCCAGCGCCCCCGCCGGACCCCCTGATTAAAGGTTGTAGCAAAATTCATCAACGGTGGCAGCAAAAAACACCGCCGGTTGAAGCTTTTTTTCCAACTGTTGATTCCGGTTGTAGCAAAACTCGACGCCAATGATAGCACGGCAAAATGCAGGTTGTAGCAAAATTGGACGCCGGTTGCAGCTCCTGGTCGTAGGTTGCAGCTATCTGCTGTCGCCGGCCACAAGTTTGCCGTCGTTGGTTGCAACACGTCAGTCCGATAGTTGTAGCTTTTTTGTTGCCGGTCATACCTTTTCACGGCGTGGGTTGCAACTTTTCTGATCTCCCAGTTGCAGTTGTTTGTCGTCATCGGCCAAACTACACCGCCGAAAAGATTGTAGCAAATAGAGACGCCGGATGTAGCAAAAAAATGATATAGTTGTAGCAAAAACTAGCTGTGTTTCCAACTCGCTTATTGGTTGCAGCAAAAAACAGCTGTGGTTCCAGCTATGGATTTCGCCAGTTGAAGCAAAACAAAATGATGGCTCCAGCATCGTTGTCCGCTCGTTGGCGACGCAACCTTCACCGTGGTCATCCATGGAGGCTCGTCGGCACGGCTCGGCATGGTTCCCCCGGCGCGGTTCCAGCACCTCCGTTGCGGCGCCCCGATACAGTCCATAACAGCTTGTTGGAGCCCCAGTCGCAGTCCGGCCCGAGCTCGTAAGCCATGGCCGCCCTGACCTTGAGCTCGCAGGCCATGGCGCATGGGAGCAGCACCCCCATGGAGGAGGTGCAGCTGTGGGGTGTGAAGGGAGGAGTGCTCGGAGCTGCCTGGTGCTATGACGGAGGAGGCGAGGCGGAAAGCGAGGTCACAGCCGCGAGGAAGAAGAAGTGGATGCGGGCGTTGGGGAGAGGATAAGGTACACGTGTTCACTTCCTGGTGGCTAGCGCCAGCGTGGCGAAAGTGACCGGCCAGAGCGTTCCGCCGGCGCCCCGGCGTGAAACGTTCCCCAAAATTATAAGAGGAGGTGGACCGACGTATGAAACCGAACAAAAATGATAAGAGGAGGTGGACGGACCAAAAACGGACGAAATTATAGTGGTAAGAAGCGATAGCCCTTTTATTAGTAGGTATAGGTATAGATATAGATATATAGATTTTCTTCTTCATGATTTTCTTGCCGACTGTGTTTTTTTTTGCCGGAAAAAAAATGATGATGATAGAATTGAACAAATGGGGCGCATTGCATTGTATGCGCTCTTGGCGATCCCTTTTATGTTTCTTCTTTTTTGCACATTTTTTGTTCCTGATGTTACTGATCCTTTTGTGTATGGTGATGATCCCTAGTCCCTCCTTCCGGGGTTACGAGGTTTTTTAAGCCTTAATTTTCTTCTTGATGATTTTCTTGCCGAAAGTGTTTTTTTTGGAAAAAAAAGGATGATGATAGAATTGAATAAATGGGGCGCATTGCATTGCATGCGCTCTTGGCGATCCCTTTTATGTTTCTTCTTTTTTACACATTTTTTGTTACTGATCCTTTTGTGTATGGTGATGATCCCTGGTCCCTCCTTCCGGGGTTACGAGGATGTTACTGATCCTTTGAGTACATAACGGGTTCACAAAAGTTTTCAATGGTATACTTGTTTTATGGTACTCCCTCTGGTTCATATTAATCGTTGTACTAAATCAGCGACAATTAATATGGATCAGAGGGAGTACATACATTTTTTTTGCGGGGATATGATGCACAATTTTTATTGGTTTATTTATGATCAAACTAAATCTCAAAAATGCATGCTGACCTTAGAATGGGGAAATAATTAGGAGCTGCAATTCTAGTGGTGTTTAAAGTGCACATGAGATCTTTTACCTTTACGCCGGCAATGTTTAATTTTTTGCGGGGATATGGTTCACAATTTTTATTGGTTTATTTTATGATCAAATTAAATCTCAAAAATGCATCTGACCTTAGAATGGGGAAATAATTAGGAGCTGCAATTCTAGTGGTGTTTAAAGTGCCGCGTGATCTTTTACCTTTACGCCGGTAATGTTTATTGTGTGCACTAAGACTTGACACCTAGATCCGATCCTTATCACTAGCTCAATACTGGACGAAGAGGTTCGTAACAATTTTGATAAAAAAAAGTCAAGGTTTCAAATAATGTGTGCCCCTCCGCAACCCATGCCAAGAATCATCGGTTGATTTATTCATGGTTCAAATCCACAACATTCACATAACCAAAAAAATTAATCAATCTAGTGGCTACGGGTATGTGAATTTTTAACTCTAGTAACTAAGCAATTTTCCTGTGTGCTAGCATGAAAATTCAAGGCTTAATTTAAGATGAATTATGTATGAAGGAAATGACCTGAATCAAAAGCTATTTTTGGAAAATAGAAATGGTGCGTACTTACTTTGTGTGCAAGCAAAAGAGTATGCATGTACTGTTGGAATATTAGGCAAGTTCATGATTAATTCCAGTAAATAATTCATGACTAGAAGAGATACTAGCATGTAATAATCTAGCAAACTAGAAGAACAGCAAGACATGCATAACAGCAGCAAACACGTAATAATAGCTGTAGAAACAGACATGAACAGAGGATGTTGGACGTACTGATCGTTAGCTATTATGGGTGCGACAGTGTTGATGACGATGTTGGCGACGATCTGCTGCTGACGGCGATGAATACGACGATGAGTAGCACCGCCCGACTTGGACGGAAGACGACCCGTGATGACGAATTTGAGCAGTCGCGCACAGCGCTTCCCAAAAACCTAATTCGTCCTCTCCCGGTGCAGGATCGCAAAGACGAACGGTTCCGGAGACCTGCTCTCCCACGCGCCGATGCACGCCGGCGTTTGGGATGGAGTAGACTACGATGGCGGCGCAAGTTGTGAGATGAGGCAAAACCCTAGGTGTTTTTCGGTGTGTCTCTGGCCGCAGCCGGTAGCTGTATATATATTAGGACCAGAGGCGGTATTGTGTCGCGACCACAATCCCAAACCGACTCGGTTTCTAATTCGTATACTTACCGGACAAGAAATCAAAAACTTGTCTGCCAAGACATAAAAATAAAACGGCAAAAGGAAGCTGCGCTCCTGCAAGGAGACGGACCGGATTTCGGCGGACCATTCACGCGCATGTCGCATGTACGCCTCGCCTCGCCTCGCCACGCCCCGGCCCGGCCCGGCCAGGCCAGGCGAGCGAGCGCGCGCGTGTGGTTTTCCCTTTCTCTTCTCACACACCACTTAGAGTGGTGGAGAGAACCCACTATATAAAGAGGTCCAACTCTTCTTCAACTTCCAAGGTGGGACTAAACTTAGCACCACCACTTGCCATTTTACACATGGGCTTTGAGATTTCAGAAATTGCTATGGGCCTAGCCCATTAATTCTAACAATCCCCCGCCAGATCTCAAATACCTATTTAGAGATTTGCCTTCTCTCACCACTTGTTTAATATACCAGTGTTTCAGCAGAGACTGTTAAGTTGAACTTCTGCCTAGAACTTTAAGCTACATCCATTCACAACTTGACAATGGACTATGCCTTGAATTGCTAGTTTTGTGTGAACAGGTTTCACTCAATGTCTTAATCAGTACCTGACCGCCAGTAGGCTACCCCGCGGTTTGGAGCTTATACGTCATACTCCCTGGTCTCTTCGTGAGCTTACTAGAGATCACCCAAATCTCATAGACTGCGACGTTTACAGTCAGAACTCATATAGGTGTGTTCTTTCAAGACTGCTCTGTAGGACAGCATCTTTGCTAATTATAGCCAATAGAACCACATTAAGGCATGTTGCCAACCTGCCTTACAGATCTGAGCCTTACAGCTCTGAGAGTTTTGCATCTTCACTTGGAGACGATCATAAGTTATTACTCTCCTCAGTTAACCAATAGCTTGTTCTTCCCAGATCCTAATTCACGGGATCTCCGATCACAAAGGTTGGGTTACTACTATGGTGTAAGATCTATGGGTCTCATACCCATCTCCCTCGATGCAATATCTATCACATTTCGTGATAGTCCCTTTGTAAAGGGATCTGCCAGGTTTTTGTCTGTTTGTATATATGTAACAGTTATTACTCCGGAGTTTCTCAACTTCCTGACAGACTTCAAACGTCTTTTCACGTGTCTTGATGACTTTGCATTATCTTTAGAATTGTTCACTTTAGCGATAACCGTTTGGTTATCACAATTCATAAGAATAGCCGGTACAGGTTTTTCAACAACCGGCAAGTCCATCAAGAGCTCACGCAGCCATTCTGCCTCAACAGTAGCTGTGTCCAAAGCAGTTAATTCTGCTTCCATAGTTGACCTCGTCAATATGGTTTGCTTGCAAGACCTCCATGACACTGCGCCACCACCATGAGTAAATACATACCCACTTGTTGCGTAAAGTACATCAACATCGGAGATCCAATTTGAATCACTATATCCTTCTAGCACAGCAGGATGCCCTGAATAAGTAATTCCGTAACTCATAGTACCTCTCAGATAGTGCAAGACCCTTTCTAGTGCATGCCAATGATCATCACCCGGGTTGGACATGAACCTACTCAGTTTGCTCACAGCAAAAGAGATATCTGGTCTTGTAGCGCTAGCTAAGTACATGAGTGAACCGACAATTTGAGAGTATCTTAATTGATCTCTCGTTTCTTTCTTGTTCTTTCTGAGTGTCACGCTGGGATCATAAGGTGTTGGAGAAGGCTTGCTATCCATAAAACCGAATCGGTTCAAGACCTTCTCAACATAGTGAGATTGTGTTAATGTAATCCCACTCTCATCCTTAATAAGTTTGATGTTTAGAATTACATCGGCTTCTCCCAGATCTTTCATGTCAAAACTTTTTGATAGAAAAGACTTGACCTCATTAATTGCATTAATGTTTGTACCAAAGATCAGTATGTCGTCCACATACAAACATAATATGACACTATTGCCCCCACCATGGCGATAGTAAACACACCTATCAGCCTCGTTAATGACAAATCCTGCAGAAGTCAAAGTTCTTTCAAACTTCTCATGCCATTGCTTAGGTGCCTGTTTCAGACCATACAAAGATTTTAACAACTTGCACACCTTTCTCTCTTCACCCTTTACCACAAACCCGTCAGGCTGATCCATATAGATCTCCTCTTCCAACTCTCCATTGAGAGAAGTTGTCTTTACATCCATTTGATGAATGATAAGACCATAAGAGGCAGCCAAGGAAAGTAACACTCGAATGGTGGTCATTCTAGCAACGGGTGAATAGGTGTCAAAGTAATCTTCGCCTTCTTTCTGAGTGTAGCCCTTGGCCACTAGCCGCGCCTTGTACTTATCAATAGTACCATTAGGCTTTAGCTTCTTTTTGAACACCCACTTACAGCCCACAGGTTTACAACCATATGGTCTATCAGTTAGTTCCCAAGTTCCATTAGAAAGAATTGAGTCCATCTCATTATGAACAGCTTCTTTCCAATCATCTACATCCGGAGATGCATATGCTTCTGCAATCGTCTTGGGTGTGTCGTCCACAAGGTATACAATGAAATCATCACCAAAGGATTTTGCAATCCTTTGTCTCTTGTTCCTTCTAGGAACTTCATTGTTATCCTTCTCAAGGACTTCCTCATGTGATTGTTCGAAATATTCATCAGTTGTACTAGATTCAGGAATTATCTCAGAAGAAAATCTAGCAATGCTATGCATATCTTTCATAGGAAATATGTTCTCAAAAAATGTTGCATCACGAGATTCCATTATAGTATCAACATGCATATCAGGTACTTCAGATTTTACCACTAAAAACCTATAAGCAATGCTCCGTTGAGCATACCCTAGAAAGACACAATCCACTGTCTTTGGTCCAAGTTTGCGTTTCTTAGGAATAGGAATATTGACCTTTGCCAAACATCCTCAAGTGCGCAAATAAGAAAGTGATGGTTTTCTCCCAACCCACTCCTCATAAGGGGTTTTCTCTTTATTATTGTTGGGAACTCTATTCAGGACATGACATGAAGTCAATAGAGCCTCCACCCACCATGCCTTAGATAAACCAGCAGTGTCTAACATGGCATTCACCAAGTCAGTCAATGTGCGGTTTTTCCTCTCGGCCACTCCATTTGATTGAGGTGAATAGGGAGGCGTCCTCTCATGAATAATACCATGTTCCTCACAAAATTCATCAAAAACTTTTGGAAAATATTCTCCACCACGATCGGACCTAAGACGCTTGATCTTTCTCTCTAGTTGATTTTCAACTTCAGCTTTATAGATTTTAAAGTAGTCTAATGCTTCATCTTTAGTTTGCAACAAATAAACATAGCAAAATCTAGTCGCATCATCAATCAAAGTCATGAAATATCTCTTTCCACCTTTTGTCAACACACCATTCATCTCACAAAGATCAGAATGTATGAGTTCTAGAGGTGCCAAGTTTCTCTCCTCGGCAGCCTTATGAGGCTTTCGAGGTTGCTTAGATTGCACACAACTATGGCACTTAGAACCTTTGGCAACTGTGAAGTTCGGAATTAAACTCATGCTGGATAGCCGAGACATTAAACCAAAATTAATATGACATAAACGAGAGTGCCAAATACTTGCATCATCATTAACACTAGCACAAATTTGGTTTATTGACTTATTGCAAAAAATCTGAAAGGGAAAAGCGGAACAAGCCTCCGCACTCATAGCCTTTTTCTATAAATTGTCCAAATCTTGACACGATTACTTTATTGGACTCTAAAACTACCTTAAATCCATCTCGACATAGAAGGGAGCCGCTAACTAGATTCTTGTTCATAGTAGGGACATGCTGCACGTTCCTTAGTTGCACGATCTTTCCCGAAGTAAACTTCAGATCCACCGTGCCAATGCCACGAACAGAAGCATGTGACCCATTCCCCATTAGGACGGAAGAATCCCTTGCGACCTGATAAGAAGTAAACAGGGAGATGTCAGCACACACATGAACGTTAGCACCCGAATCAATCCACCACGAAGATGATTGAAATACTGAAAGCACAATAGGTAAATTACCATACCCATCAGTATTGCTAGCGGTCACCATGTTGACAGTCTTGGAGCTTGTTTTCCCTCTGCGGTCTGCACGTTCAGGGCATTCCTTGGAAAAGTGTCCAGGCTTCCCACAGGCGTAGCACTCTAGCTCAGCCTTGTTGAACTTCTTCTTCTTGAAGGTAGTAGTCTTGGTAGGCTTGTTGAAAACAGGTTTGTTCTTCCCTTTGTTCTTGTTCTGTGGGTACCTCTGCACCATGTTAGCAGTAGGCTGAACCTCACCTCCTTTTTCAGTGGTATCTTTAGCCCGAGCTGTTTCTTCAACATCAAGAGATGCAATTAGATTTTCAACTGATATCTCCTGTCTCTTATGCTTCAGAGTTGTGGCGAAATTCCTCCATGAAGGAGGCAACTTTGCAATCATGCACCCAACCACGAATTTGTCGGGTAGAACACATTTAAGGAGTTCAAGTTCCTTCACAATGCACTGTATCTCATGAGCTTGTTCAACCACAGAACGGTTATTCACCATCTTGTAGTCATGAAAACTCTCCATGATGTACAGTTCACTGCCTGCATCTGTTGCACCGAATTTTGCATTCAGTGCATCCCACAGAATTTTTCCGTCGTTTATGTGCATGTACACATCACACAGACGGTCAGCAAGAACACTCAGAATGCATCCCACAAACATAGTATTGGCTTCCTGGAATTTTCTCCGATCTTCGTCGGTCATTCCCTCTGGAGCACCAACACTAGCGTGGAAAACTTTCAGAGCAGTAAGCCAGAGCGTGGTCTTCACCTGCCACCTCTTAAAGTGCACACCGGTAAACTTATCCGGCCTCAGTGCATCAGCGAATCCAGCCATAGTTAACTCAGGAAATTGCCTATAATTAGGTTTTTGGATTGTTGGAATATTAGGCAAGTTCATGATCAATTCCAGTAAATAATTCATGACTAGAAGAGATACTAGCATGCAATAATCTAGCAAACTAGAAGAACAGCAAGACATGCATAACAGCAGCAAACACGTAACAATAGCTGTAGAAACAGACATGAACAGAGGATGTTGGACGTACTGATCGTTAGCTATTATGGGTGCGACAGTGTTGATGACGATGTTGGCGACGATCTGCTGCTGACGGCGATGAATACGACGATGAGTAGCACCGCCCGACTTGGACGGAAGACGACCCGTGATGAAGAATTTGAGCAGTCGCGCACAGCGCTTCCCAAAAACCTAATTCGTCCTCTCCCGGTGCAGGATCGCAAAGACGAACGGTTCCGGAGACTTGCTCTCCCACGCGCCGATGCACGCCGGCGTTTGGGATGGAGTAGACTACGATGGCGGCGCAAGTTGTGAGATGAGGCAAAACCCTAGGTGTTTTTCGGTGTGTCTCTGGCCGCAGCCGGTAGCTGTATATATATTAGGACCAGAGGCGGTATTGTGTCGCGACCACAATCCCAAACCGACTCGGTTTCTAATTCGTATACTTACCGGACAAGAAATCAAAAACTTGTCTGCCAAGACATAAAAATAAAACGGCAAAAGGAAGCTGCGCTCCTGCAAGGAGACGGACCGGATTTCGGCGGACCATTCACGCGCATGTCGCATGCGCCCCGCCCCGGCCAGGCGAGGCGAGCGAGCGCGCGCGTGTGGTTTTCCCTTTCTCTTCTCACACACCACTTAGAGTGGTGGAGAGAACCCACTATATAAAGAGGTCCAACTCTTCTTCAACTTCCAAGGTGGGACTAAACTTAGCACCACCACTTGCCATTTTACACATGGGCTTTGAGATTTCAGAAATTGCTATGGGCCTAGCCCATTAATTCTAACATGTACGTTGGGCAGTAGCGGCTGCAAAAATTAAATTGGGTCTACATGGGCTAAAAATAGTGTTAGTGGATGTTAATGTGGCACATTTAGTGAGATGGAAGGTTACATGTTGAGAGAATTAAATATAATTGGAGATCAACGGTTTAGAGATATGAAATTTGAAAGGGGAACGGCAGGTGTTACAGTACCCCTTCATTGGTGACTTGAAGCAAACATGCGACAAGTTTCCCTGTCTCCCGTCAGCGGCACCGCGATCTGCCTCGTCTTTTGTGGCCTCGGGGCCATGGAGACATGATGGATCCAACCCTTGTTGGCGGAGGGCTTTGTTTTTTAGGTATTTTTTGTTTGGTTAGGATTTGTGTCCTACTCAGCAAGGAGAGGAGGTGGCGACTCCCTGAAGATGGAATAAGGTTCTCTCCGCCTAGCCATAATCACGATGGTGCGTCTATGGTCTCGAAGGGTGTGTGGAGGTTTATCTCAGGCTAATATCGCAAGATTCGGTCGGCGTTGGCCTCTAGTGGATCTGCTTGGATCTAGTCCTCGTTCGTCTATGCTCGTGTGTCTATAAGTTGGATCCTTCTTATCGCTTCTTTTCATCGACAACGGTTGTTCTGCGGCGCTGGTCCTGTGGGATTTTAGCACGACGACTTCCCGGCTATCTAGCACAACAAGATTTGCCTGACTCTGGTGAGCAAGGGGCTATGAAGGCAACGCGTCTTCGGCTCACTCCAGTGCTTGTAGTCGTCGTTAGGTGATCTACATACCTGAATATAATTTGTATTACTTCTTGTGTTCTACGTACTATCATAACAGTTGATGAATAGATCAAATGTTTTTCCCGCAAAAATAATAATAATTAAAAGGGTTAGGTTGTCGTGAGAAATGGGAGGGATAGTCTTCAGTTTCAAAAGAGGTCTCAAGTCCAAATATTCTGGTCGGCTTCTTCCAGGTTTTGCCTCTGAAATTTTTATATTTTCCCAATCTAGACTTGTCATAAGCCCTAGAAAGCTTGTTAATCCCCAATAGCCCAGACCAAGATGACTCATGGTAAAACAGCAAGCAAGCCAGATTCCATAAGGTTAGATTCATCGTGTGCAAGTCAAAGATTTTGTCCTATTTGTAGGGTTTGACCTCTCAATTTGCCAAACTCCATGTCAGCTAGCATGATTCAAGGAGGTGGTTAAATTGTTAAGTTTGTTAGACCAAATCATGGTTTCATGCATGCCAAAAGGGCAGGCTATTGAAGGGCCAAAATACCATCCTATGTCCCTATTAGCCAGCACCAGGCATGTGGTGGTACTACTAATGCTGTCTGACTCCTGCTTAGGATGCCTATGAATGATAATTTGTTAACTACTACCCAGACCTTGTTCGGAATACCGAGGGCTCCTTTGATTCAAGGTAATTCCATAGAAATTTTGGAGGATTTCAATCCTTAGGAATGGAAACATTAGAAAAAGTCTGTAAGGATTGCTTTGCACACTATTTTGGAAGAAATCTTCCATCCACTGAAAGCTCTTTGCTCAATTTCTTTGTTTCTCATGTTGTATCAAACACTGTTTGGTCTAAAATTCCTATGGTCTTCTAATTCTGCGGGATTCAAAAGGACATGTCATTTCAATCATGTATTTCTCCTATTCCTACATTTTGAGAATCCTGCGATTCAAAGAGGCCATGGATTTGTTCACAGGAAATTTGGAAACATTAAGTTGCGGCCAGAAATGTGAAGAAAATTACAAGTTCGAGAAAGGTGTCTTAGTCTGAATATTGTGGTGAGTTCTTGAAGGTTCATCTTTATGTTAGCTAGTCTTTTTTCTTTCATTTTGAGCTGTAATGAGCTAATGCAGTCCCAGACCAAAATGGCTTATGGCAAAGCAGCAAGCAAGCCAGATTCCATCCTGGAGCTGACCAATTAGTATATATCTTTCCTTGATAAAATGCGATATTTTTCCATTTTCTACAATCACTACCGAGTTAAAAAAAAGATGATTTCAAGTTCTCAGTACATTAGTCAGCAGGCCATTAGCATTAGCTCATGTTTTCAATGGCAACATGCCACTGTAGCTCAGGTCACAGCAATTCAGATTGTACAGACTACAGAGCAAAGCAACACCTAGGCAAATTGATTCAAATAATTTCATGTACATCTTCAGACTTCTTCAGTCAGGTTGCATTTCAGAGGCAATCTGAATTTTGTTTGGTTTTCAGCAGAGGAACCAGCTGCAGCACCGGAACCGGGACGGCACGCGGCCGGTCTTCCGGATGCGCTCCACCTGCCGGGCCAACCGGACCGCCCGCCGGTTCCGCCTCGCCTCGACCCTCGCCTGCTTCCCCTCCACCTTGTGGCTCAATGTGGACAGCCTCTTGGTCAGGCTGTTCTTCGCCCGCGCCTTCATTTGATCGGCCTGCACCTGAAATGAAGTTTGCACAATTACATTCTGTAAATTTGTAGAATGCATGATCAGAATTTGTTGACAGACAGCTGGGATTTGTTTCACAGTTTTGTCTGGACAGTGCAGCAAGTTCAGGAGTTCAGATGGGAGCTGACCTCTGCATGCCTCATCTTGGCTTCGAATTTGGATTTCTGGCAGTTCTCCCACTCCTGAATCTTCACCTCCTTCCTCTGATATCTGAGCCATCATCATGAGCAAAACATCATAAGATTCAGAAGAAAATGGTGTTTTTGAATGAAACATTCAGGCACAAAGATCAGGAGAAATATGTGGAGATTTTGTTCGTGCCTTGATGCAAATTTGCACTTCTTTGACTCTGCCCATGCCGCGGCTCGAGCTTCGAACTCCTCCTTCTTGGCTTCGTCTTCTTCGCCGGCGCTCTTCTCCGGCGAGGTGCGTATGCGATCCTCCTTGCTCGCCCACGAGGCGATGCTCATTTTGCCCAGCTGCAGCCCGAGCGCGGCGATCTCCCGGCGCGTCCTGATCTGCAGCTCCCGCTCCGACGCGGACGGCGAGGCCGGCACCGAGCAGAGCGGGCTGAGGGACGGCGTGGCGGCGCCGGCCGGGGTGCCGCTCCTCGACTGCTCCTGGCTGGCGATCGGGGTCATCTCCGTGCCGACGTCCCTCATCGACACCGACGACGACTGCGCCGCCGCCGGAGCGCTCACCTGGGTGCGGAGCTTCGTGTCGCGACGCTGCTTGCTCGCCGGCCCGGTCACCGACGACAGCGACGACGACGGCGAAGGCGACCGCGGCAGCTCTGTCAGCGCGCTGCCGCCGCTCACCTTCTTCGCGTCCGGCGGCGGCGGCGCAGACTCCGGCGCGACGCGCACGCAGCCTCCGCCGACGCCGCTGTGGCCGTGCGCGGCGGCGGCCTTCTTGGAGAAGATGGGGTTGGAGTGCACGACGTGCCTCCCGGCGGTCCACTTCTCCGCGTCGTTCCACTTGGACGGCACCTGCCTGAAGAAGGGGCCGAGCCCGGCCACCGCCGCCCTCTCCTCCATGTGGAACTCGAAGCTGCCGCCATTGCCGGAGTGAGCAGCAGACCTGCCGTGGCTCCCGCTGGAGCGCGACCGGGAAGAGGAATCCGAGCGGTCCTTGGGGTACTCCGAGGAGCCCTCGTCGAGCTCCTGGGGCGGCAGGAGGCTGTTCTTGGGGTGGTCGTCGGCGTGGAGCCTGGACGGCGACTTGCTGGCCGCCTCGTCCTTGTTGGCGGCTCCGTGGGGATGGGATCCCATCCCCAGCAGCTTCATCCTCAGCTTCGTCGGAGACATGACCCCCATCTGCATCCCAATCACACACACACACACAAATCAAATCATAATCTGATATGCTGTTAATTTCAGTGCTAAAACTGATATGAATGTGTGGGAATTTGTGGTGGTAGATTGGCTGCAGAAATCTGTGCCTTTGTTTCCTCCGCAGAGGAGGGAGGGGTTGACAGCTCCGCTGCTGCTAGCGAAGCTGCCATTGGAGTGCGATGGTGTGAGCAGAGTGAACCTCTACCCACCAACACCAAACCTCACTGAGCTCACTCACTCACTCGCTGTGGACTGTGGAGAATGAACTGAGCCCCCACTCTGAGGAGCATGGAGCAGCAAAGCATGGCCATACTCCATACAGGGAAAGGAAAGAAGGAAAAAGCAAAAACAAAACAAAAGAAGGTGACCCTATACTACAGTGTTAGTGTAGTGCCTGCCATGTTACCCATGGCCATGGGACAACAAATCCAATCCAAAGCCCCATAAACGGGCGATGCACTACAGTGCCCAATGCTGGAAACAGCTTTGACCCACACAGTGCTACTAACTCATGAACAGAGATACTAGGGAGACCCCCCAAAAGACCCTCTGATGGAAAAAGGATTTAGCATCTTTGCTGTGGGTAAAAACCCAAATGCTGCTAGCAAGGATGGATGAACACGGATAAATACATCGAGCAAAGAAAATTACCGCTACCTGAACCTTGTGTATCCTCTCATACTCCATGGTGACAGTGCCCCTCCCTCACTCACTCTCTCTCTCTCTCTGATACTGATGTTGATGCTGATGCTGGTGCTGCAAGTGGAGCAAAGGCAGGATAAGATTTGCTTTGTTAATTCTGTGGGGTGGGAGGAGCGGCGCAGAGCAGGTGTTGGTTGTTGAAGCAGCAAGCGGGCTGTGCCGAGGGAGAGCGAGCTTTATATAAACGGAGGAGGGAGGAAGGCGCGTGGCGGTTGGCGACGAGGAAGAGGGAGGCGGGGAGCGCGTGCCGCTGGGCCGTGCGATCGACACGTCGCCGGATCGGACGGACGCTGTCGGGACAGGGGCGCGTGGGGGGAAGCAGTGCGCACGCCGAACCGAGCTGCAGCTCGTAGCTAGACTTGCACGCACGAACGTGGTACAGTATGCCACACGCGCGTGCCGTCGCTCCTTTCTACGCTGCGCGCGCCGGATCTTTCCAGCCTCTTGTCTCGTGTCTTCTTTTCTACGAGTGGCATACGGTATTTTTATATTTTTTAATGTTATTTTGCGTTTCTTTTTCCCTCGCCCAGCTTCGTCCTTCTTACAGCACGAACGAAACAGCAGAAGCGTGGCCGCCGTGTGGATTCTGCGGCGGCCTGTCTATCATCGATCGCTGCGTGCGCACGGGCAATCTCGGTACCGGTACGTGACGGGTCGCAGCATTTCCGGCTCGAGCGCCGTGTCCGGCCACGCCCAGCAGCTGCTCTACTCCCACGTGTGGTAGGACTAGTATGAATTTTTCCGATTCAACTTTGAATTCTGCTGATTCTTACGACACGAAAATGGTATAACCGATCAAGAGCTACTCCCTCCGTCCCATAATATAAGAACGTTTTTGACACAACTAGTGTTGGTGTCAAAAACGTTATTATATTATAGGAAGGAGGGAGTATTTTGTTGTTGTTCGCGGGACAATAAAAACACACAGGAATAGGAAAACGAGGAATGCGGTGGCATGTCCGCTCAGATCCTAGAGAGTGTGTTCGACTGAACCATGGAAAAACAATAAAAATGTTCGCATGAGGTTGCAGTGGATGCAAATTTTCCTTTGAAATGCAATGCAACAATTTCTTTTGGAAAAAAAATCCTATGTATGAAAAAATCAACAAAGAAAAAAATTTCTAACGATTATGTAATCCTCCAAGGTCTTTCAATCGAAGGGACCCTTGGAGCAACTCTAGCAGAGTGGCCATAGCACCATAAGATTTTGAAGGCTGCCAAGGCTTTCATAATTTTTCTTACAAGTGGGGCGCACCTGTCATTGGGTCATAGGTTCCTACCCAAGAATTAAAAATTCTGAAGAACACATTCAATACAATCAATTCCATTCTTACAAGCGGGAGCAAAAATCTAGTTAAGCCATGCTAAATAATTAATTAACTAGCTCCCATATGGCCATGACCACGGTCAACATAGAATGAGGCAAGGCGAGCCTCCATTGGCCCAGAAATGTGCCTCAGCCGTCTAGTCCTTCCCCGGCCAAACCACTCCTCAGAGGCGTCGACCGAGGCCGGCCATCCATTGATATTGGTGGCAAGGCGGGCGCGGGATCTCAAATTCACCTCTCCCTTTCCGCCTCCTTCTGCCGCCACGCCTCTTTGGCCACCTCATAGTTGGCCCAATCTTTGACGAGGGGATCCAGCTGCTCCTCCCTCACCTCATCCCCAAAATTGAAGACGAGGCAGAGCTCCTACGGGTGCACCATTCATGAGAAAGCAGGTGGTGGATTGGAGGCGGTCGAGATGAGAATGAGAGGCGCCGGAGAGAGGATTAAGGGCCTGTTTGGTTTATGCCCCCAACACACCCTACCAAAATATTGGTCATGCCAAATTCCTTATGTGTTGTTTGGTTTGTTGCCAAATATTTGGCTGCCAACGAATCCATTGTTGCTTCCTTCACAGATTCTTACCAAATCTTTGGCCAACCCTGGGCGTTGGAATCCCACGCCAAATAATTGGCAAGCCAATATTGGCAGGGCAGCTATAGGCAAGAACCAAACATACCCTAAAATGATAGAGCGATGGGCATCGGCCTTTTTATAGGCTGCCACACGCGCCATTAAGGAGTCAGGTGGGGAGGCAGAAGGCGGCTGCCGACGGGCGGTCAAAGAATCCATCTCCCGGTGAGAATGTTGCGGCGACCTGCTCACACGCTTCCCGACTCCCCACTTGGGTCCTCCCAGCTTGCTCACACGCAAGCCAGGAGATGATGTCGCGTGGCGGCCATCCGATTAGCTGCCATGGGAAGACGAGGGAGCGAGGTCTGCGCCCGTTGCCGATGGTGAGTGTGAGATCAGGTTGCTTCAAATCTCGCACGCAATGCGAGGATGGAGAAGCTGGAACTTCCCTCCCGCGCTGACAGATGGGTTTGGAGCGAGCACTATAGTGGACCTCCACGGCCTCCAAATATGGAGGCTGCAAGCTCATTTTGAGCGAGCTTCATAAACTATGACGACCAGGAGGCATATGACAACTCTGCTAGAGTGTCATTTTGGGCCAAAACACCATATTGACAATTATTATGACAATCAGGGTCATAAGGCGACTCTCCTAGAGTTGCTCTTAGTTTTCATTAATGATACTAATCTTTTATCACCATCTGAATTGGTGGTGTGAAAATCGTTGACTAATTTATCCTTACAAGATACTACTCCCTCCGTCTAGGTGTGTAAGTCATATTAGGAAGAGCAGCGCGACCTAGGTGGCTGGAGATTGGACAAGGAGGAGCACCTCGACAAGGAAACCTCCAATCACAGCGCTTTTTTAAACGGAAGAAAAACCAGCATTGATTCGCTAGTTATTAGCTGCCGTTTGAGCTGGCCATGCACGCCCGCGTATGTAGTTGCATGCAAAACCGTTTTAATCTCTTGCCTAATCAACACCCAGCCACGATGCATGCAGTGGTCCTTACCTTGCGGGCGCCTCCTCTTCCTGTTTTTCTACGAGGCTAGGAGAGAAACGAGGAAGGAATTTAATGTATTGCGCCTAAGGCTTTTGGGAATACCTAATTTTCGTAAGGTGACTTATACACCTAGACGGAGGGAGTACTCTTTACACATTCACATTGATATTTACACATTAGAAAATCCCTTTATTTTTTAAATTCAGAAATATATTATAGTACAGATTATCTGTAGAAGTTTTGTTTTTCAAGACGGTGCAAATGCAGAAAATGGCATTGGCTTGCAATTGGATGACATGAACGCATTTCTTATGTTGCTGTATTTTCAGAGGCATTTGGCTTGCTGAAATCCTTGACTTGGAGTCTCAAGGAGATGGTATTTACACACCATTTCAAATTTTCTAAGAGACATGTGAATTATTTCAATTATTTATTATGTTTGTACTAAAATCCCCTCTAGTCTACAGCATGCCCACCCTACCTCTTACCAACAACATCTTTTATCAACAATAGAATTGGCAGTGTAAAATCATTGATTGATTTATCTTGAAAAGGTACCACTCTCTACACATTCATATTCATATTTATACATATTCAAAAAATATCCTTCTATTTCTTAAGTTCAGAAATATGTTATAGTATGAATTATCTATGAAGTTTATTTTCCAAGACGGTGCAAATGCCGAAAATGGCATTGGCTTGCAACTGGATGACACAAAAGCATTTCTTAAGTTGTTGTATTTTCAGAGGTATTTGGCTTGCTGAAATCCTTGACTTGGAGTCTCAAGGAGCTGATATTTACACACCATTTCAAATTTCCTAGGAGACATGTGAATTATTTGAAATATTTGGATTATTTTATATGTTTGTACTAAAATCCCCTCTACCCTACTGCATGCCCACCCTATCCAGCACCAGACCCCATGCACACCCCAAAGATAAAGCCACAAAGAAAAGCGAGGGAGAGAAGACTCCAAAGCCCAAACCCCCACGCAAAGCCTGCTTTGTTAACTGATTTGCTCCTCCTAAGAGGACACAAACCACAGGTTAGCCTCACCTTTTCCTCTTGGGTTTAGCAAGGCCATCAGCTCATGTCCTCCCCCACACACAACATTATCAGTTTCCCTAAGAAAAACACACAATATTAGCCTCTGTCCATCAAACCCATTTCTGTTACTAACCAAACCTTTTTTAATATAAATAAATATATTAATATAAGGTGACACACTCCTGTGGTTTCTTGTCCTGTTCCTTCTAGTTAGTTTCGCCCATGTAGTGTAGTTTATTTAGCCCTTACAGTTGTTAATATCCGTTGGGCTTTTTTAGGTCACATTGCCCAACGCTTGATGTCACCATCCTGCAAATATTCATGTGAATTGGAGTGCTTGTCCCAAGGATGATAAGTTTCAACAGTAGGTGTGCCATGGGAAATTCCAATTTGTCTCCTGGGATGGACTTTGGCGCCAAACCTGCTTGGTTCAAATTGGGGGACATCTTAGTACCACAGCTAGTGCTGCTAGTCAACATAATGCTTCTTCTTCTGCCATGGCACCATGGAGGACTAGTTAATCATTTAGAGCTTGGGGTGCTATGCTTTTAAGAATGCTAATCATTCCAAAGTGTCCATGCCCTAAATACGTTAGGTGTGCCCTTTTATGCCAACATTTGAATGGCAGCAGAGGCGATCATGACGTTTGGGGCATAGTTTTGTACAGTATCAGCAGACGAATGGCCAGTGGCAGGTCACGCTGCCAGAGCTTTGGCTTGCTTGCAACCCAAGGGAAAGAGATCTGCAAAAGGTGTACGTCTTCATTTGTAGTAGTACGTACGTACGTACATGTTGGAAACCCCACTCAATCTAGCTAGCTATAGTAGCCAGCAGTCTTGCTTGCTTGCTTGCAGCAGGTGAAGTCTCTCGTCTCCTCCTCGTGCTGTACTGTTGTGGCATGCGGGCAGTTATGGTGATGTGTGAGGTACAGGCCAGCAGCAGCAGTTCTTGGGAGTTTTGTGAGGTACAAGTCACCGGGTCAGATGACCAAACAGTTATTTATTCGGAGTTTGAATGGGTTCCTCGTCAGGCCAACTCCGGAGCACGACTCCAAACGTAGGTCCATTCTATCCGAATTTCGTCCGTTTAGGATGGCAATAGATAGTAAAATGGACATGTGCGTCCGCTCGTTGTTGGAGGCGCCCAACACGGCGGCCGAACACAAAATGTCCGCCTGCACTTCAGCGCCTCGCCCACTCACCACCGCGCGCTCGCCATGCCCGCGCGTCTGCACCCTGCAGCAGCCCGCCACGCCCGCTCGCGCTGCTCGCCGCGCCAGCCCGCAGCTGCAGCCCTCGCCC
>NC_057808.1:45930174-45987861 GCF_018294505.1 Triticum aestivum
CGCCCACCACCACGCCCAGCAGCCGCGCCCCCGCCGCCCGTCGCCCACCACCACGCCCGCAGCCGCGCCTCGCCGCCCACCACATCGCCCCGTCGTGCCCGCACCCCGGTGCTGCAGCTGGAGCTCGCCTTCGAGCTCCCGCACGTGGAGGTGGCCGCCGGCTGCAAAAGGGGAGAGAGAGGGACGGGTGGGCGGGCAGCCGGGCCCATCTGGTTCCAATGACAGATGGGTCAGGGGTCACATGTAAAGAACACAGCCGGACAAGGACCACGCTGAGAATCGTCCGCTCGTGTCCGTTCCAGACGCAAATCCGGCCTAACTTTGCTCCCAGGATGGGGCGAGACGGACCAGAAACGGACACTTTTTACGGATAAGATTGCGCGTTGGGTCGTCACATTTGTCCGTTTAACCCCAAACGGACATACCCGGACATTTTGGGGTCGCGCGATGGAGATGGCCTCACACCTCTTTTCTTTCTCTGCATTGTTGCAAACAGTTCTTCAGAGGAGTTTGAATGGATTCTTTGTTTCTTGCAGTACCTCCTGATTCCTTAATGGCACAGATAAAAATTAAAATCATCTAAAAAAAGGTAAAACTTAAATAATAAAAAGGTGTGTGCAGTTTCAGCCGCACGCGCGTTTATCACTTGGAATTGTTTTTCCAGATTGAACATTTGTAATTATTCAGAGTTTCAGATAGATATATGTATGGAACTGACAGCAGCATATGTAGAGGAGGCATAGGATCAGTCCAATCAGAGAAGAGAAGAAAAAAAACATCTTTCTTTCTTTTGTGAAACCCAAAGGAGATCCCTGGCAGGGAGAAAGACATGGGTGCGCTCACGGACCAGGATGTGTATACAGCATCTTCATCAGGATGCGTGAATGCTCTCTGGTCTTTCAGCTCCTTTGATGCTTTGACATGATGACATGAGTAATCCACGTTCGCTGTTCTCTCTGTCTCTCCCTCTCTCTGCTTCACAAAACCTGTGCTAAAACCAAGGCTCCTCCAAGAGAGGTAGGTATGGAGAGAAACCTCCATGAAATCCAAAGGAAAAACTTTCTCTGCATTGAGTCCAGATTTTGTAAGCTTGCAGTGCACACATGCATGCACAGGCAGAGAAGGCAATTCTTCCAGGGGGCAGACCAGGCATGGGCATGGCCACAGTGCATGCAGCATGCCAATACAAGGCGCCATGGAGGTGACCTGTCTTAGGTTTCCATAGGTTAGGCCACAGCCTCACAGGTTGTGTGTGCTAGCCACTGTTAGCCACAGTAGGATGCTAGTATAGGTTGCTGCAGCGGCACATCTCCTCCTGCCTGGCTTTGGTCTGGGAGGATCTTGACCGCCATGGATTGAGTGAGTGAGTGGAGCACTGGACCCGGACCGGCAGCAGCAGCAGCAGTGGGATCGGCTCAAGTTTATCTTGACTGAATTTGAACTGGGTCAGGCTGTTCAAAGATAAGGCCGCTCAGATGCTAGATGCTGATGCAGCCATCATCATTACCACCATCATTGCCATGGAGTTTGCTCCAATGTTGCTGTGGTCATCATGGCAGGCAACAGACAAGAGGCACTCTCTTCACAGCAATCAGCTCTGTTTCTGCTTCTTCTCCCTCTGTCTCTGTGTGGAGACTGCAGCTTTGACCCTTTGTGTGGACTGGCCCCCCTGTCCGCGTGCTGTCCTGGTCAATGGGCTAAGCAAATGGAGGACCAACTCAGGCCCAAGGTCCACCCACCTAGTAGTACACAGAAGCAACCTTCTGATGCCTTGATGGCCTGGCCCAGTTGCTCATGCAGCTGGCTTAGCTAATATACATGATGTCTGCTGTTTCTCAAAAAAAGAAAATGACGTCTGCTAAAAAAAGCTAACACTGTAATACATGATGTTGTTTAAAAAAGGCTAAGGGCTCCTTTGATTCAAAGGAATTTTATAGGATTTCTGGAGGATTGAAATCCTTAGGATTTTTTCCTATGTTGGTTCTTTGATTCATAGGATTGAATCCCATAGGAATTTTTTCTATGGATTCTTCTGTACTACATTTCATAGGAAATCTAACATCCACTCTAATCTTTTTCTATATTTTCTTTGTTTTTCATGTGCCATTAAACACTCCTTGTTAATCCTATAGGATTTAAGTGGGCATGCCACTTCAATCCTGTACTTTTCCCATTCCTACGTTTTCAAAATCCTACGAATCAAAGAGGCCCTAATACATGATGCTCCATAATATAATGTATTCTTTTTGAAAATTAATAACCTTACTTCAAACAGATGGCTTCGCATTTTCTGTGATATAAAAGAGTAGTAGTCTGTACTAACCGTAAATCAGGGACAGAGAACTTTGCAATTTCTTTGAAGTAGTAGAAAGGGTGCAGTCTGTAGCCCAGTTGTGCCACAAATAAAATGCAACTCCCTCCGTTCACTTTTATAAGACCAACTTCACCGCACGATCCCAAACGGACGTCCGTTTTGTCCGGATTCTATCCGTTTGGGTAGGGCGATGGGGTCATGTCTGGGCCTGTCCTGGGATGCGGTGGCCGTGCTCCCAGCATGCGGACGCATCCCGGCCGCATCCTGTCCGCGTACATTTTTCTTTGCAAGTCCTTAACTTCTTTTCATCGTCATTCATTTTCGGTACATAAAAAATACATCATCACATTTTGACTAGTAAAGCAAGACCAAAAAAACAAGAACAGCAAAAATACATTTTAGAAGATACCCAACTTCCATAACTGCTCCCTTAAGTTGGGTTAGGGCCTTCTCGATGCACTCATTGTTGATCTATGGAGGAGGCTCGATCTGGCATCCTCCTTTCTTCTTCAAGCCAGAACTCGATGTTGCTTCCTCACACCTAGTCTCCTGTCTAGCCTCTAATCTAGCAACAAGTGCACGTGTCTCATCTACAGCCTCTATGCTAGCTAAAAGTGCACGAACATGTACTAAATTTCGCTCTATCAATATATCGATGTACTCTTCTTTCCAATACCAAAACTTGCATCCATGCTACACAATAAAATTTGTAGTTAGCACAACTAGTCAAAACTAGAGCACAAACCGAAGCTAAAAAGAGAACATACCCCATCGTTTAAGCACTTGATGAACACCCATCCGGGATGTTCCGGTGTTGTAGACACGCGGCGCATGACCATCCTTGGGCAGTGGTCGCACTTAATGAGTGGCAACGGTGCACCGGCGAGCTTTTGGGCAAGCACCGAGCCCGGCCGACCGCCATTCGTGTATCTGCCGGCGGACTGTTGGAAATATGCCCTAGAGACAATAATAAATGGTCATTATTATATTTCTTTGTTCATGGTAATTGTCTATTGTTCATGCTATAATTGTGTTATCCGGAAATCGTAATACATGTGTGAATACATAGACCACAACGTGTCCCTAGTAAGCCTCTAGTTGACTAACTCGTTGATCAACAGATAGTCATGGTTTCCTGACTATGGACATTGGATGTCATTGATAACGGGATCACATCATTAGGAGAATGATGTGATGGACAAGACCCAATCCTAAGCATAGCATAAAAGATCGTGTAGTTTCGTTTGCTAGAGCTTTTCCAATGTCAAGTATCTTTTCCTTAGACCATGAGATCGTGCAACTCCCGGATACCGTAAGAGTGCTTTGGGTGTGCCAAACGTCACAACGTAACTGGGTGACTATAAAGGTGCACTACGGGTATCTCCGAAAGTGTCTGTTGGGTTGGCACGGATCGAGACTGGGATTTGTCACTCCGTATGACGGAGAGGTATCTCTGGGCCCACTCGGTAGTGCATCATCATAATGAGCTCAATGTGACTAAGGCGTTAGTCACGGGATCATGCATTGCGGTACGAGTAAAGAGACTTGCCGGTAACGAGATTGAACAAGGTATTGGGATACCGACGATCGAATCTCGGGCAAGTAACATACCGATTGACAAAGGGAATTGTATACGGGATTGATTGAATCCTCGACATCATGGTTCATCCGATGAGATCATCGTGGAACATGTGGGAGCCAACATGGGTATCCAGATCCCGCTGTTGGTTATTGACCGGAGAGGCGTCTCGGTCATGTCTGCATGTCTCCCGAACCCGTAGGGTCTACACACTTAAGGTTCGGTGACGCTAGGGTTGTAGAGATATGAGTATGCGGAAACCCGAAAGTTGTTCGGAGTCCCGGATGAGATCCCGGACGTCACGAAGAGTTACGGAATGGTCCGGAGGTGAAGAATTATATATAGGAAGTCAAGTTTCGGCCACCGGGAAAGTTTCGGGGGTTACCGGTATTGTACCGGGACCACCGGAAGGGTCCCGGGGGTCCACCGGGTGGGGCCACCTGTCCCGGAGGGCCCCATGGGCTGAAGTGGGAGGGAAACCAGTCCTTAGTGGGCTGGGGCGCCCCCCATGGGCCTTCCCCCTGCGCCTAGGGTTGGAAACCCTAGGGTGGGGGGCGCCCCACTTGCCTTGGGGGGCAAGTCTTCCCCCATGGCCGCCGCCCCCCATCCAGATGGGATCCTGGCCGGCGCCCCCCCTCCCAGGGGGCCTATATAAAGGGGGGAGGGAGGGCAGTAGTATTACAGCCTTGGGCGCCTCCATCCTCCCCTGCAACACCTCTCCCTCTCACAGAAGCTCGGCGAAGCCCTGCCGAGACCCGCTACATCCACCACCACGCCGTCGTGCTGCTGGATCTCCATCAACCTCTCCTTCCCCTTGCTGGATCAAGAAGGAGGAGACGTCGCTGCACCGTACGTGTGTTGAACGCGGAGGTGCCGTCCGTTCGGCACTCGGTCATCGGTGACTTGAATCACGGCGAGTACGACTCCGTCATCCACGTTCATTGGAACGCTTCCGCTCGCGATCTACAAGGGTATGTAGATGCACTCCTTTCCCCTCGTTGCTAGTATACTCCATAGATGGATCTTGGTGAGCGTAGAAAAATTTTAAAATTATGCTACGATTCCTAACAGTGGCATCATGAGCCAGGCCTATGCGTAGTTACTATGCACGAGTAGAACACAAAGCAGTTGTGGGCGTTGATGTTGCCAATTCTTCTTGCCGCTACTAGTCTTGTCTTGTTTCGGCGGTATTGTGGGATGAAGCGGCCCGGACCGACCTTACACGTACGCTTACGTGAGACAGGTTCCACCGACTGACATGCACTAGATGCATAAGGTGGCTAGCGGGTGTCTGTCTCTCCTACTTTAGTCGGAACGGACTCGATGAAAAGGGTCCTTATGAAGGGTAAATAGAAATTGGCAAATCACGTTGTGGTTTTACGTAGGTAAGAAACGTTCTTGCTAGAAACCTATACAAGCCACGTAAAAAAACTTGCAACAACAATTAGAGGACGTCTAACTTGTTTTTGCAGCAAGTGCTATGTGATGTGATATGGCCAGAAGATGTGATGAATGATATATGTGATGTATGAGATTGATCATATTCTTGTAATAGGAATCACGACTTGCATGTCGATGAGTATGACAACCGGCAGGAGCCATAGGAGTTGTCTTTATTATTTTGTATGACCTGCGTGTCATTGAATAACGCCATGTAAATTACTTTACTTTGTTGCTAAACGCGTTAGCCATAGAAGTAGAAGTAATTGTTGGCGTGACGACTTCATGAAGACACAATGATGGAGATCATGGTGTCATGCCGGTGACGAAGATGATCATGGTGCCCCGAAGATGGAGATCAAAGGAGCATAATGATATTGGCCATATCATGTCACTATTTGATTGCATGTGATGTTTATCATGTTTTGCATCTTATTTGCTTAGAACGACGGTAGTAAGTAAGATGATCCCTTATATTAATTTCAAGAAAAGTGTTCCCCCTAACTGTGCACCGTTGAGAAGGTTCGTTGTTTCGAAGCACCACGTGATGATCGGGTGTGATAGATTCTAACGTTCGCATACAACGGGTGTTGACGAGCCTAGCATGTACAGACATGGCCTCGGAACACACGCAATACACTTAGGTTGACTTGACGAGCCTAGCATGTACAGACATGGCCTCGGAACACGGAGGACCGAAAGGTCGAGTATGAGTCGTATAGAAGATACGATCAACATGGAGATGTTCACCGATCTTGACTAGTCCGTCTCACGTGATGATCGGACACGGCCTAGTTAACTCGGATCATGTTTCACTTAGATGACTAGAGGGATGTCTATCTGAGTGGGAGTTCATTGAGTAATTTGATTAGATGAACTTAATTATCATGAACTTAGTCTAAAATCTATACACTATGTCTTGTAGATCAAATGGCCCACGTTGTCCTCAATTTCAACGCGTTCCTAGAGAAAACCAAGCTGAAAGATGATGGCAGCAACTATACGGACTGGGTCCGGAACCTGAGGATCATCCTCATAGCAGCCAAGAAAGATTATGTCTTAGAAGCACCGCTAGGTGAAGCACCAATCCCAGAGAACCAAGACGTTATGAACGCTTGGCAATCACGTGCTGATGATTACTCCCTCGTTCAGTGCGGCATGCTTTACAGCTTAGAACCGGGTCTCCAAAAGCGTTTTGAGAAACATGGAGCATATGAGATGTTCGAGGAGCTGAAAATGGTTTTCCAAGCTCATGCCCGGGTCAAGAGATATGAAGTCTCCGACAAGTTCTTCAGCTGTAAAATGGAGGAGAATAGTTCTGTTAGTGAGCACATACTCAGAATGTCTGGGTTACACAACCGCTTGTCTCAGCTGGGAGTTAATCTCCCGGATGATGCGGTCATTGACAGAATCCTTCAGTCGCTTCCACCAAGCTACAAGAGCTTTGTGATGAACTTCAATATGCAGGGGATGGAAAAGACCATTCCCGAGGTATATTCAATGCTGAAATCAGCGGAGGTGGAGATCAGAAAAGAACATCAAGTGTTGTTGGTGAATAAAACCACTAAGTTCAAGAAGGGCAAGGGTAAGAAGAACTTCAAGAAGGACGGCAAGGGAGTTGCCGCGCCCGGTAAGCCAGTTACTGGGAAGAAGTCAAAGAATGGACCCAAGCCTGAAACTGAGTGCTTTTTTTGCAAGGGAAGTGGTCACTGGAAGCGGAACTGCCCCAAATACTTAGCGGACAAGAAGGCCGGCAACGCCAAAGGTATATGTGATATACATGTAATTGATGTGTACCTTACCAGTACTAGTAGTAGCTCCTGGGTATTTGATACCGGTGCGGTTGCTCATATTTGTAACTCAAAACAGGAACTACGGAATAAACGGAGACTGGCGAAGGACGAGGTGACGGTGCGCGTCGGGAATGGTTCCAAGGTCGATGTGATCGCCGTCGGCACGCTACCTTTGCATCTACCTACGGGATTAGTTTTAAACCTCAATAATTGTTATTTAGTGCCAGCTTTGAGCATGAACATTGTATCTGGATCTCGTTTAATTCGAGATGGCTACTCATTTAAATCCGAGAATAATGGTTGTTCTATTTATATGAGAGATATGTTTTATGGTCATGCCTCGCTGGTTAATGGTTTATTCTTGATGAATCTCGAACGTGATGTTACACATATTCATAGTGTGAATACCAAAAGATGTAAAGTTGATAACGATAGTCTCACATACTTGTGGCACTGCCGCCTTGGTCACATTGGTGTCAAGCGCATGAAGAAGCTCCATGCAGATGGACTTTTGGAGTCTCTTGATTACGAATCATTTGACACGTGCGAACCATGCCTCATGGGTAAGATGACCAAGACACCGTTCTCCGGAACAATGGAGCGAGCAACCAACTTATTGGAAATCATACATACCGATGTGTGCGGTCCAATGAGTGTTGAGGCTCGCGGAGGATATCGTTATGTTCTCACTCTCACTGATGACTTAAGTAGATATGGGTATGTCTACCTAATGAAACACAAGTCTGAAACCTTTGAAAAGTTCAAGGAATTTCAGAGTGAGGTTGAGAATCAACGTGACAGAAAAATAAAATTCTTACGATCAGATCGTGGTGGAGAATATTTAAGTCACGAATTTGGTACACACTTCAGGAAATGTGGAATAGTTTCACAACTCACGCCGCCTGGAACACCTCAGAGAAATGGTGTGTCCGAACGTCATAATCGCACTCTATTGGATATGGTGCGATCTATGATGTCTCTTACCGATTTACCGCTCTCATTTTGGGGCTATGCTTTAGAGACTGCTGCATTCACTTTAAATAGGGCTCTGTCGAAATCCGTTGAGACGACACCGTATGAATTATGGTTTGGAAAGAAACCTAAGCTGTCGTTTCTAAAAGTTTGGGGATGCGATGCTTATGTCAAGAAACTTCAACCTGAAAAGCTCGAACCCAAGTCGGAGAAATGCGTCTTCATAGGATACCCTAAGGAAACTATTGGGTATACCTTCTACCTCAGATCCGAAGGCAAGATCTTCGTTGCCAAGAACGGGTCCTTTCTGGAGAAGGAGTTTCTCTCGAAAGAATTGAGTGGGAGGAAAGTGGAACTTGATGAGGTGATAGTCACCCCTTCCGAACCGGAAAGTAGCGCAGTGCGGGAAAATGTTCCTGTGGTGCCTACACCGACTGGGGAGGAAGTTAATGATGATGATCATGAAGCTTCGGATCAAGTTACTACTGAACTTCGTAGGTCCACAAGGACACGTTCCGCACCAGAGTGGTACGGCAACCCTGTCCTGGAAATCATGTTGTTAGACAACGGTGAACCTTCGAACTATGAAGAAGCGATGGCGGGCCCGGATTCCGACAAATGGCTAGAAGCCATGAAATCCGAGATACGATCCATGTATGAAAACGAAGTATGGACTTTGACTGACTTGCCCGATGATCGGCGAGCCATAGAAAACAAATGGATCTTTAAGAAGAAGACAGACGCGGATGGTAATGTGACCATCTATAAGGCTCGACTTGTCGCTAAGGGTTATCGACAAGTTCAAGGGGTTGACTACGATGAGACTTTCTCAACCGTAGCGAAGCTGAAGTCCGTCTGAATCATGTTAGCAATTGCCGCATACTATGATTATGAGATATGGCAGATGGACGTCAAAACGGCATTCCTTAATGGCTTCCTTAAGGAAGAGTTGTATATGATGCAGCCGGAAGGTTTTGTCGATCCTAAGAATGCTGACAAAGTATGCAAGCTCCAGCGCTCAATCTATGGGCTGGTGCAAGCATCTCGGAGTTGGAACATTCGCTTTGATGAGATGATCAAAGCGTTTGGGTTTACACAGACTTATGGAGAAGCCTGTGTTTACAAGAAAGTGAGTGGGAGCTCTGTAGCATTTCTCTTATTATATGTGGATGACATATTATTGATGGGAAATGATATAGAATTCTTGGAAAGTATAAAGGCCTATTTGAATAAGTGTTTTTCAATGAAGGACCTTGGAGAAGCTGCTTATATATTAGGCATCAAAATCTATAGAGATAGATCAAGACGCCTCATTGGTCTTTCACAGAGTACATACCTTGACAAGATATTGAAGAAGTTCAATATGGATCAGTCCAAGAAGGGGTTCTTGCCTGTATTGCAAGGTGTGCAATTGAGCACGGCTCAATGCCCGACCACGGCAGAAGATAGAGAAAAGATGAGTGTCATCCCCTATGCCTCGGCCATAGGGTCTATTATGTATGCCATGCTGTGTACCAGACCTGATGTAAACCTTGCCGTAAGTTTGGTAGGAAGATACCAAAGTAATCCCGGCATGGAACACTGGACAGCGGTCAAGAATATCCTGAAGTACCTGAAGAGGACTAAGGATATGTTTCTCGTTTATGGAGGTGACGAAGAGCTCGTCGTAAAGGGTTACGTCGACGCTAGCTTCGACACAGATCTGGATGACTCGAAGTCACAAACCGGATACGTGTATATTTTGAATGGAGGGGCAGTAAGCTGGTGCAGTTGCAAGCAAAGCGTCGTGGCGGGATCTACATGTGAAGCGGAGTACATGGCAGCCTCGGAGGCAGCACAGGAAGCAGTCTGGATGAAGGAGTTCATTACCGACCTAGGGGTGATTCCCAATGCGTCGGGCCCGATGACTCTCTTTTGTGACAACACTGGAGCTATTGCCCTTGCGAAGGAGCCCAGGTTTCACAGGAAGACCAGGCATATCAAGCGTCGCTTCAACTCCATTCGTGAAAGTGTTCAAAATGGAGACATAGATATTTGTAAAGTACATACGGACCTGAATGTAGCAGATCCGTTGACTAAACCTCTCCCTAGAGCAAAACATGATCAACACCAGGACGCAATGGGTGTTCGATTCATCACAATGTAACTAGATTATTGACTCTAGTGCAAGTGGGAGACTGTTGGAAATATGCCCTAGAGGCAATAATAAATGGTCATTATTATATTTCTTTGTTCATGGTAATTGTCTATTGTTCATGCTATAATTGTGTTATCCGGAAATCGTAATACATGTGTGAATACATAGACCACAACGTGTCCCTAGTAAGCCTCTAGTTGACTAACTCGTTGATCAACAGATAGTCATGGTTTCCTGACTATGGACATTGGATGTCATTGATAACGGGATCACATCATTAGGAGAATGATGTGATGGACAAGACCCAATCCTAAGCATAGCATAAAAGATCGTGTAGTTTCGTTCGCTAGAGCTTTTCCAATGTCAAGTATCTTTTCCTTAGACCATGAGATCGTGCAACTCCCGGATACCGTAAGAGTGCTTTGGGTGTGCCAAACGTCACAATGTAACTGGGTGACTATAAAGGTGCACTACGGGCATCTCCGAAAGTGTCTGTTGGGTTGGCACGGATCGAGACTGGGATTTGTCACTCCGTATGACGGAGAGGTATCTCTGGGCCCACTCGGTAGTGCATCATCATAATGAGCTCAATGTGACTAAGGCGTTAGTCACGGGATCATGCATTGCGGTACGAGTAAAGAGACTTGCCGGTAACGAGATTGAACAAGGTATTGGGATACCGACGATCGAATCTCGGGCAAGTAACATACCGATTGACAAAGGGAATTGTATACGGGATTGATTGAATCCTCGACATCATGGTTCATCCGATGAGATCATCGTGGAACATGTGGGAGCCAACATTGGTATCCAGATCCCGCTGTTGGTTATTGACCGGAGAGGCGTCTCGGTCATGTCTGCATGTCTCCCGAACCCGTAGGGTCTACACACTTAAGGTTCGGTGACGCTAGGGTTGTAGAGATATGAGTATGCGGAAACCCGAAAGTTGTTCGGAGTCCCGGATGAGATCCCGGACGTCACGAGGAGTACCGGAATGGTCCGGAGGTGAAGAATTATATATAGGAAGTCAAGTTTCGGCCACCGGGAAAGTTTCGGGGGTTACCGGTATTGTACCGGGACCACCGAAAGGGTCCCGGGGGTCCACCGGGTGGGGCCACCTGTCCCGGAGGGCCCCATGGGCTGAAGTGGGAGGGCAACCAGTCCTTAGTGGGCTGGGGCGCCCCCCATGGGCCTTCCCCCTGCGCCTAGGGTTGGAAACCCTAGGGTGGGGGGCGCCCCACTTGCCTTGGGGGGCAAGTCTTCCCCCCTGGCCGGCGCCCCCCCCCCCTCCCAGGGGGCCTATATAAAGGGGGGGAGGGAGGGCAGTAGTATTACAGCCTTGGGCGCCTCCCTCCTCCCCTGCTACACCTCTCCCTCTCGCAGAAGCTCGGCGAAGCCCTGCCGAGACCCGCTACATCCACCACCACGCCGTCGTGCTGCTGGATCTCCATCAACCTCTCCTTCCCCTTGCTGGATCAAGAAGGAGGAGACGTCGCTGCACCGTACGTGTGTTGAACGCGGAGGTGCCGTCCGTTCGGCACTCGGTCATCGGTGACTTGAATCACGGCGAGTACGACTCCGTCATCCACGTTCATTGGAACGCTTCCGCTCGCGATCTACAAGGGTATGTAGATGCACTCATTTTCCCTCGTTGCTAGTATACTCCATAGATGGATCTTGGTGAGCGTAGGAAAATTTTAAAATTATGCTACGATTCCCAACACGGACCACCGACGGTGCAGATCCGAGCGGCTAGAGGAGGAGCCACTGCCTGCATGTGGCCTTGCGGCCCTGCCAGGGCCTTCCGGCGAGGTGCCCGGCCAGTCCATGGCGCGGCCCGGCCTCCCACAGCCAGGCGAGCGCAAGACCAACCGGATCCGCCCCAAATCCGGCCGGCGGGTGCGCAAACCAGGTGGTCGTGGTTGGGTAGCTCAACGGCGCCGAGGGGAAGGGGCTGGGCGAGCGCGCGTCCGAACTGCACGGCTGCAATGGCAACGGCGGCGGTAGCGAGGGGAATAGTGGGGAAGAGTGGAGGAGGGTGCGGCCAAAGGGAGGGAGGGGGCGGATAGAAAAAGGCCCGCCCTGTGCCGCCGACGGGCGGGCCAGGGGAGGACACGCGCAGACGGCCCGCGCTTCTGCGTGGTGTCCGTTTCACCCCAAAAGCGGCGCAAACTTGGGCCGCGGATGGGTAGAAAGCGGACACAAAACAGACAAAAGTCCGTTTGCTCCCGCGCGCTGGGCCACCTCGTTTGTCCGTTTTACCCCAAACGAACGGGGGCGGACAGGATAGGGTCGCGCGGTGGAGTTGGCCTAAGACCCTTTATACGTCGACCATCACGTTCGCCCACGTTTATGGAATTTCCGTGTTTTCTAAATATACCCTCGGTGTCAGTCGCTCTGTCGCATTCCCCTTCACCCGCTCGCTCGCCTTCGACCTGTGGTGAGCGAGTGGCGATGGCATCGTCGGAGGCCAATCGAGTGAGGCTGTGTGCGGCTGAACTGACGCGTGAGGCAAGCGAGGGCACGGATACAGTATGGCCATGGCGGAAAGCGGCAGCAGCAACCTGGCGCGGCCGGACGGGCACTGACGCTCCGGATCTAAGCAGTTGATATTTTCCAGCGGGAGCACGACGAGCGGATGTGCTTCCCATTGGTTCATCACAAACGTAATTTGAAATTCAAACTGAAAAGCGGTAGAAATGTCTTTTCGCACTGTTTTGGGCGGTGAGTACTATGCAGTAATGTTTCATTTCGCATTAGCATAGCCAAAATGGCACATCAAATCCAACTGATCACGCCTGACCTAGCTGCTCATGCAGGTAATACATGATGCTCAATTATATCCTCTTGTAGTTCTTAAAAAAAAATTCTCTTGTAAGCTGAAAAACAGTATGTCCTCTTGTTAGATTGAAAAATTATATCCTGCTAGTACTAACAGAATATAACATTATATCCTCTAGCTACACCTGTCCCTGGTTTCCTTTCAAAATATAAAATAAAAATAGAATATATTTTCTTTCAAAAATAACAGCCTCAGTTGAAAGTTGATCAGTCTGATGTAAAAGAGTGCAGCAAACCAGGGACTGGCAGGTGCAGCAAGAGGCACGACAGCGAGTAAAACGATACTATGTAGTAATATTTCATTTCCCATTGGCATGGCCAAAATGGTACCTCCCACTGAGTCCATTACAAAATTCTGATGACTTAACAGAGCATGCGGCATAACAAAAAGGGCAGGATACAACAATTCAATGTTTTCGCTTCTTCGCTGCAAAGCAGGCATGCCTTCACTTCTTCCTTTCAGCAAGACTGACCAAGTAACGAGGGCAAGAATGGGAAACGTCGCACAACTTGCACGAACGATGCGATTACTCGTCATCTGAATTGTTAAACTTAATCGAGTGGGTTTGTAGATCAATGAACCCGCCCTTGTAGGTTCCACGCTTCTTCTTGGTCTTCTCGTGCCTAAAATCCCTGCAAAAAGAATTGAACACCAATCATGAAACCATGTTCAGCAGTACGGAATTCAGCAAAATACAAAGAAAACAAGAGCAAGTCTCCAACCTTCCTCTAACTTGTCCAAGAATCTCCTGTGCCTTTGCACCGTACCCAGAGTCGGCACCACCCTGTGAGGAGATAAGTACAGATCAACCAAGCAAGTTTAGCATCATTGAGAAATGCTCGAATTGCTATGAGCTTATGATCAATAAACCTCAGGGAGATATCTTCCAACAGTAAGTACCTTGGCCCAATATGAATTATCTTGTAGTCTTTCATCAGCAAATTTAATACCTTCAGTCTTTACCCGTTGGAATGCAATTTTAGGCTGCAGTGAATGAACAAGACATGGATAATCAAGATCTAGCCAATTCTCAGAATGCTTATGCAAGCTTTATCTTCAGAACATCAAGCAAAAGATAATTATCAATACTGAGAGGTCAGCATATCCTAAAAGCCCTAGAAAATTATCATAGCAAGTACCACTGGTCAGTGGTCACATCAGCCTCTTGGGTAGTGAACTTTTACTTACCGGTAGCTTCTAACTGAAACATATTTCTTAGTACAAAATAATAACAATAACAATAATAATAACAGGAACAACAACAACAATAATAAGTACTTTCGGTATTAGCAATATATATACAAATTCTAACACAAATATGTACAGACTTAGCATGATAATGTTAATAGATACAATTACCTACATAATATATAAGAAGACTAAATAAGGTTTCATGTAAGAGAATGTAAGAAGCTACCAGAAAATACGGTTGAGACTTTCAACTGTCAGGGTGATTAACTGTGACGTGACAAACTGACAAACAAGCAATGCTCAAAGAAATTGGAGAGATATTAAACATCACACGCAATTGGAGAGGCAGCAAACATCATACCTCAGAAAGTTTCTGCCTTTTATTTGATTTCGATGCGGTGCTGGGCTCCTTCATATCATCTTCGGTGGCAGTGATATCTTCTTTGGCAGGGGGTTTGCTTCCTTCAACTTCTTCCAGTTTCCTCTTCTTGCTAACAACTGCATCATCAGCTGAAGCCTTTCCATCTTCTCCGTTCTCAATGTCCATCGCAGTCTTGTTTTGATCATCTGGTTTGGGAGCTGAATCTTTCCCTGCAACTTGTTTATCTTCTACCTGAACATTTTCTTCAGAACCTGACTTCTTTTTCTTCTTCTTACTTTTCTTCTCATTGACATCTTTCCCTTCTCCTACAGCATTATTATTTTCACTGGCACCATTAGATTTCACCTCGGCCTCGGTAGGTACAGTTCCTGCATCAGTCTTGTCTGAGGTCTCTGAAGTTGATTTACTCTTCTTCTTTTTCTTCCCCTTATCCAGAGGAGCACCATCACTCAAACCGTTCTCATTAGCCTCATCATTCTGAGTCTTAGGTTCATCCGCTCCAGATTTCTTGTTATCAACCTTGAGTTTCCCCGCCGCCTCAAACTTGGCTTTTACTGCTAGTTCCACCTTTTCCAGTCTAGCTTCAACATCCTCATCATTTTCCTGTTTCTTGCTTTTCTTTTTCTTGCCATCAGTCTTTTGATGGTCAGTCTTCACTACTGCATTTGCCTCGCCATCATCCCCCGCTGATGAGCTACCCTTCTTCTTCTTCTGTTTCTTTTCTTTGGTCTCATCATCCGCCTTCTCGCTGGGCTTTTCAGGGGCAGAGGGCTCACTTGCCTTGCTCTCGGACTCGTGAGCTTCGGCACCACCTTTCTTGCTCTTTTTTTTCTTGCCCGCACCTTTCTCTTCTGCTGCAGCAGCATCTGTTTTCTCTGCATCAACAAATTCAGGTGAGCACCAATCAAAAGGGAATACATGGTCTACGCAAACCAGGACAACTCATAACAAACAAAGATGCATCTACCTTGCTCATTGCTCGCGGCAAGGTCAGCTCCTGGAGCAGAAGTGCTGCACACAATAAGCAAAATTGCATTAAGAGTCAGCAATTCCAGTTTAAAGGGGAGCATATAGCTCACCAACAGAAGCAATTTAACAACAATCAAGACTCTCTCGTGACAGAGGTACCTTGATTCCAACAACTTGGAGACCGCGTCCTCCAGGTTCACCGGCGACGACCTCCAAGCATCTCCCTAGAAGCAGCCAATTCACAGCTTCCCGACTTAATAACCGTCCACCGAAATGTCACTACACGCCGATGCGCATGGGAGAGAGAGGTGGCGTGGCGTACCTCGATGTTGGCCTCGGACTGGAGGGCGGCGAGCGTGCGGGGGAGGCCGCTGGACTCGAGGAAGGCGGCGACGGCGGCGAGGACCCGCGCGTCGGGGGCGGGGGAGGCCTTGGCGGCGGCCCCCTTGCTCTTGCTCTTCTTCTCCTTCTTGGCCTCCTCCTTGGCCATGGCGGCGGCGGCGGCGGGGATGGAAGGTAGGGAGGCGAGTGCTACCTGGCGCGGGACGAAGAGCATCAAAGAGGGGGAAAGGCTAGGGTTTGGTGGTCGGGGTTTATACACCGGGTCAGGACTTGGGTTGGACTTTGGGTCTGGGTGTGGTGTGTGGGCATGACATGTGGGACCGCGGGTTTGGTGGGCCCGGGTGACCAATGGGAGTGAATACTTTCCTTTTGTTTGTCCACACGGGGAATGAATTCAAATTTGGAAGAGTTTTTTTTTGACATGTGGAAGAGCTTTTTTTTCTTTCGGAAATGATAAAATTATAAGTTGCCGCAAAAATCGTTCGATTTGCCATGGTCAAATCTTGACGTTTGGGACTTATCGGCGTCCTTTTTTTTAAACACAATACAGATGACGAAGTTTGTCACTGACGCCTTCGTAATCGACGGAACGTCTCCTCCCACTGAACGCGCATCGCCAAGCGGCCTGGAATAAATCCAGGAAAAAGCAAACATCAGTGTCAGGACTTGAATTCTGAATGACTTCCAATTTAGAATTTGAAGGAGCTTTCTTAAAAGCATAAGTACAGTATAGATCCACCTCTCCATCTTTTCAACAAACACCAACGTCCGCTCATGTAACTCCTCGTCATTGCTTTATCTGGAATAGAAACCCTAGTCACAAAGAGGGTGTTTGGAGGCACGAAAAGACTCCCAACCCTAGCCACCGCCACAAGTTCCCTACACGCCGCCCCTTTGGTGTTGGGTAACGCAGTAATTTTAAAAAAATTCCTACGCACACGCAAGATTCATCTAGGTGATGCATAGCAACGAGAGGGGAGAGTGTTGTCCACGTACCCTCGTAGACCGAAAGCGGAATCGTTATGACAACGCGGTTGATGTAGTCGTACGTCTTCACGATCCGACCGATCCTAGCACCGAAGGTACGGCACCTCCGCGATCTGCACACGTTCAGCTCGGTGATGTCCCACGAACTCTAGATCCAGCTGAGGTCGAGGGAGAGTTTCGTCAGCACGACGACGTGATGACGATGATGATGAAGTTACCGATGCAGGGCTTCGCCTAAGCACTACAACGATATGAGCAAGGTGCATATCTGTGGAGGGGGGCACCGCACACGGCTAAGATAACTATCAACTTGTGTGTTCTAGGGTGCCCCCTGCCCCCGTATATAAAGGAGCAAGGGGGAGGCCGGCCGACCCTCATAGGGCGCGCCCCAAGTAGGATTCCTACTAGGAATCCTATTCCTAGTAGGTTTCCAACAAGGGAAGAGAGGGGGAGGAAGGAGAGGGGGAGAGGGAGAAGGAAAGGGGGGCGCCGCCCCCCCTTCCCTAGTCCAATTCAGACCCAAGGGGGAGGGGGTGCGCGGCCTGCCCTAGCCGCCCCTCTCTCTCTCTCCACTAAGGCCCATGTGGCCCATTAGTTCCCCCGGGGGGTCCGGTAACCCTCCGGCATTCCGGTTTTATCCGAAACTTCTCCGAAACATTTCCGGTGTCCGAATATAGTCGTCCAATATACCAATCTTTATGTCTCGACCATTTCGAAACTCCTCGTCATGTCCGTGATCACATCCGGGACTCCGAACTACCTTCGGTACATCAAAACACATAAACTCATAATACCGATCGTCATCGAACGTTAAGCGTGCGGACCCTACGGGTTCGAGAACTATGTAAACATGACTGAGACTCACTTCCGGTCAATAACCAATAGCGGAACCTGGATGCTCATATTGGTTCCTACATATTCTACGAAGATCTTTATCGGTCAAACCGCATAACAACATACGCTGTTCCCTTTGTCATCGGTATGTTACTTGCCCGAGATTCGATCGTCGGTATCTCAATACCTAGTTCAATCTCGTTACCGGCAAGTCTCTTTAATCGTTCTGTAATGCATCATCCCGCAACTAACTCATTAGTCACATTGCTTGCAAGGCTTATAGTGATGTGCATTACCGAGAGGGCCCAGAGATACCTCTCTGACAATCGGAGTGACAAATCCTAATCTTGATCTATGCCAACTCAACAAACACCATCGGAGACACCTGTAGAGCATCTTTATAATCACCCAGGTACGTTGTGACGTTTGATAGCACACAAAGTGTTCCTCCTGTATTCGGGAGTTGCATAATCTCATAGTCATAGGAACATGTATAAGTCATGAAGAAAGCAATAGCAACAAACTAAACGATCATCATGCTAAGCTAACGGATGGGTCAAGTCAATCACATCATTCTCTAATGATGTGATCCCGTTAATCAAATGACAACTCATGTCTATGGCTAGGAAACTTAACCATCTTTGATTCAACGAGCTAGTCAAGTAGAGGCATACTAGTGACACTCTGTTTGTCTATGTATTCACACATGTACTAAGTTTCCGGTTAATACAATTCTAGCATGAATAATAAACATTTATCATGATATAAGGAAATATAAATAACAACTTTATTATTGCCTCTAGGGCATATTTCCTTCAGTCTCCCACTTGCACTAGAGTCAATAATCTAGATTACAGAGTAATGATTCTAACACCCATGGAGTCTTGGCGTTGATCATGTTTTGCTCGTGAGAGAGGCTTAATCAACGGGTCTGCAATATTCAGATCCGTATGTATCTTGCAAATCTCTATGTCTCCCTCCTTGACTTGATCGCGGATGGAATTGAAGCGTCTCTTGATGTGATTGGTTCTCTTGTGAAATCTGGATTTCTTTGCCAAGGCAATTGCACCAGTATTGTCACAAAAGATTTTCATTGGACCCGATGCACTAGGTATGACACCTAGATCGGATATGAACTCCTTCATTCAGACTCCTTCATTTGCTGCTTCAGAAGCAACTATGTACTCCACTTCACACGTAGATCCTACCCTGACGCTTTGCTTAGAACTGCACCAACTTACAGCTCCACCGTTCAATATAAATACGTATCCGGTTTGTGACTTAGAGTCATCCGGATCAGTGTTAAAGCTTGCATCGACGTAACCATTTACGACGAGTTCTTTTTCACCTCCATAAACGAGAAACATATCCTTAGTCCTTTTCAGGTATTTTAGGATGTTCTTGACCGCTGTCCAGTGATCCACTCCTGGATTACTTTGGTACCTCCCTGCTAAACTAATAGCAAGGCACACATCAGGTCTGGTACACAGCATTGCATACATGATAGAACCTATGGCTGAAGCATAGGGAATGACTTTCATTTTCTCTCTATCTTCTGCAGTGGTCGGGCATTGAGTCTGACTCAACTTCACACCTTGTAACACAGGCAAGAACCCTTTCTTTGCTTGATCCATTTTGAACTTCTTCAAAACTTTATCAAGGTATGTGCTTTGTGAAAGTCCAATTAAGCGTCTTGATCTATCTCTATAGATCTTGATGCCCAATATATAAGCAGCTTCACCGAGGTCTTTCATTGAAAAATTCTTATTCAAGTATCCTTTTATGCTATCCAGAAATTCTATATCATTTCCAATCAACAATATGTCATCCACATATAATATTAGAAATGCTACAGAGCTCCCACTCACTTTCTTGTACATACAGGCTTCTCCAAAAGTCTGTATAAAACCATATGCTTTGATCACACTATCAAAACGTTTATTCCAACTCCGAGATGCTTGCACCAGTCCATAAATGGATCGCTGGAGCTTGCACACTTTGTTAGCATCCTTTGGATTGATAAAACCTTCGGGTTGCATCATATACAACTCTTCTTCCAGAAATCCATTCAGGAATGCAGTCTTTACATCCATTTGCCAAATTTCATAATCATAAAATGTAGCAATTTCTAACATGATTCGGACGGACTTAAGCATCGCTACGGGTGAGAAGGTCTCATCGTAGTCAACTCCTTGAACTTGTTGAAAACCTTTCGCAACAAGTCGAGCTTTATAGACAGTAACATTACCGTCAGCATCAGTCTTCTTCTTGAAGATCCATTTATTCTCGATGGCTTGCCGATCATCGGGCAAGTCAACCAAAGTCCACACTTTGTTCTCATACATGGATCCCATCTCAGATTTCATGGCCTCAAGCCATTTCACGGAATCTGGGCTCATCATGGCTTCCTCATAGTTCGTAGGTTCGTCATGGTCAAGTAACATGACCTCCAGAACTGGATTACCGTACCACTCTGGTGCGGATCTTACTCTGGTTGACCAACGAGGTTCAGTAGTAACTTGATCTGAAGTTTCATGATCACTATCATTAGCTTCCTCGCTAATTGGTGTGATGAACTACTTTCCAATTCGGGAGAAGGTACAATTACCTCATCAAGTTCCACTTTCCTCCCACTCACTTCTTTCGAGAGAAACTCCTTCTCTAGAAAGGATCCATTCTTGGCAACGAATATCTTGCCTTCGGATCTGTGATAGAAGGTGTACCCAATAGTCTCCTTTGGGTATCCTATGAAGATACATTTCTCCGATTTGGGTTCGAGCTTATCAGGTTGAAGCTTTTTCACATAAGCATCGCAGCCCCAAACTTTCAGAAACGACAACTTGGGTTTCTTGCCAAACCACAGTTCATAAGGTGTCGTCTCAACAGATTTAGATGGTGCCCTATTTAACGTGAATGCAACCGTCTCTAAAGCATAACCCCAAAACGATAGCGGTAAATCAGTAAGAGACATCGTAGATCGTACCATATCTAATAAAGTGCGGTTACGACGTTCGGACACACCATTACGTTGTGGTGTTCCAGGTGGCGGGAGTTGCGAAACTATTCCACATTGTTTCAAATGAAGACCAAACTCGTAACTCAAATATTCTCCTCCATGATCAGATCGTAGAAACTTTATTTTCTTGTTACGATGATTTTCCACTTTACTCTGAAATTCTTTGAACTTTTCAAATGTTTCAGACTTATGTTTCATCAAGTAGATATACCCATATCTGCTCAAATCATCTGTGAAGGTCAGAAAATAACGATACCCGCCGCGAGCGTCAACACTCATCGGACCGCATACATCAGTATGTATTATTTCCAACAAGTCTGTTGCTCGCTCCATTGTTCCGGAGAACGGAGTCTTAGTCATCTTTCCCATGAGGCATGGTTCGCAAGTATCAAGTGATTCATAATCAAGTGATTCCAAAAGTCCATCAGCATGGAGTTTCTTCATGCACTTTACACCAATATGACCTAAACGGCAGTGCCACAAATAAGTTGCACTATCATTATTGAACTTATATCTTTTGGCTTCAATACTATGAATATGTGTATCACTACTATCGATATTCAATAAAAATAGACCACTCATCAAGGGTGCATGACCATAAAAGATATTACTCATATAAATAGAACAACCATTATTCTCTGATTTAAATGAATAACCGCCTCGCATCAAACAAGATCCAGATATAATGTTCATGCTCAACGCTGGCACCAAATAACAATTATTCAGATCTAAAACTAATCCCGAAGGTAGATGTAGAGGTAGCGTGTCAACTGTGATCACATCGACTTTCGAACCATTTCCCACGCGCATCGTCACCTCGTCCTTAGCCAATCTTCGCTTAATCCGTAGCTCCTGTTTCGAGTTGCAAATATGAGCAACAGAACCAGTATCAATAACATGTATATCAAATATACCTTTCACTTTGCCATCCTTCTTATCCGCCAAATACTTGGGGCAGTTCCGCTTCCAATGACCAGTCCCTTTGCAGTAGAAGCACTCAGTCTCAGGCTTAGGTCCAGACTTGGGCTTCTTCACTTGAGCAACAACTTGCTTGCCGTTCTTCTTTAAGTTCCCCTTCTTCCCTTTGCCATTCTTCTTGAAACTGGTGGTATTGTTGACCATCAACACTTGACGCTCCTTCTTGATTTCTACCTCCGCAGCTTTTAGCATCGCGAAGAGCTCGGGAATTGTCTTATCCATCCCTTGCATATTATAGTTCATCACGAAGCTTTTGTAGCTTGGTGGCAGTGATTGAAGAACTCTGTCAATGACACTATCATTAGGAAGATTAACTCCCAGTTGAGTCAAGTGGTTGTGGTACCCAGACATTCTGAGTATATGTTCACTGACAGAACTATTCTCCTCCATCTTGCAGCTGTAGAACTTATTGGAGACTTCATATCTCTCAATGCGGGCATTTGCTTGAAATATTAACTTCAACTCCTGGAACATCTCATATGCTCCATGATGTTCAAAACGTCGTTGAAGTCCCGGTTCTAAGCCGTAAAGCATGGCACACTGAACTATCGAGTAGTCATCAACACACGACTGCCAGGCATTCACAATGTCTGCAGTTGCCGGCGTGGGTGGTACACCTAGCGGTGCTTCCAGGACATAATTCTTCGGTGCAGCAATGAGGATAATCCTCAAGTTACGGACCCAGTCCGTGTAGTTGCTACCATCAACTTTCAACTTAGCTTTCTCTAGGAACGCATTAAAATTCAACGGAACAGTAGCACGGGCCATTTATCTACAACAACATAGACATGCAAAATACTATCAGGTACTAAGTTCATGATAAATTAAAGTTCAATTAATCATATTACTTAAGAACTCCCACTTAGATAGACATCCCTCTAATCATCTAAGTGATCACGTGATCGAAATCAACTAAACCATGTCCGATCATCACGTGAGATGGAGTAGTTTTCAATGGTGAACATCACTATTTTGATCATATCTACTATATGATTCACGCTCGACCTTTTGGTCTCAGTGTTCCGAGGCCATATCTGCATATGCTAGGCTCGTCATGTTTAACCCGAGTATTCTGCGTGTGCAAAACTGGCTTGCACCCGTTGTATGTGAACGTAGAGCTTATCACACCCGATAATCACGTGGTGTCTCGGCACGACGAACTGTAGCAACGGTGCATACTCAGGGAGAACACTTATACCTTGAAATTTAGTGAGAGATCATCTTATAATGCTACTGCCGAACTAAGCAAAACAAGATGCATAAAGGATAAACATCACATGCAATCAATATAAGTGATATGATATGGCCATCATCATCTTGTGCCTTTGATCTCCATCTCCAAAGCACCATCATGATCACCATCGTCACCGGCTGGACACCTTGATCTCCATCGAAGTATCATTGTCGTCTCGCCAACTATTGCTATCACGACTATCGCTACCGCTTAGTGATAAAGTAAAGCAATTACATGGTGATTGCATTTCATACAATAAAGCGACAACCATAAGGCTCCTGCCAGTTACCGATAACTTTTACAAAACATGATCATCTCATACAACAATTTATATATCATCACGTCTTGACCATATCACATCACAACATGCACTGCAAAAACAAGTTAGACGTCCTCTACTTTGTTGTTGCATGTTTTATGTGGCTTCTACGGGCTTAGCAAGAACCGTTCTTACCTACGCATCAAAAACCACAACGATTTTTCGTCAAGTGTGCTGTTTTAACCTTCAACAAGGACCGGGCGTAGCCACACTCGATTCAACTAAAGCTGGAGAAACAGACACCCACTAGCCACCTGTGTGCGAAGCACGTCGATAGAACCAGTCTCGCGTAAGCGTATGCGTAATGTCGGTCTGGGCCGCTTCATCCAACAATACCGCCGAATCAAAGTATGACATGCTGGTAAGCAGTATGACTATTATCGCCCACAACTCTTTGTGTTCTACTCGTGCATATAACATCTACGCATAGACCTGGCTCGGATGCCACTGTTGGGTAACGCAGTAATTTCAAAAAAAATCCTACGCACACGCAAGATCCATCTAGGTGATGCATAGCAACGAGAGGGGAGAGTGTTGTCCACGTACCCTCGTAGACCGAAAGTGGAAGCGTTATGACAACGCGGTTGATGTAGTCGTATGTCTTCACGATCCGACCGATCCTAGCACCGAAGGTACGACACCTCCGTGATCTGCACACGTTCAGCTCGGTGACGTCCCACAAACTCTAGATCCAGCTGAGGTAGAGGGAGAGTTTCGTCAGCACGACGGCGTGAGGACGGTGATGATGAAGTTACCGACGCAGGGATTCGCCTAAGCACTACAACGATATGACCGAGGTGGATATGTGTGGAGGGGGGCACCGCACACGGCTAAGACAACTGTCAACTTGTGTGTTCTAGGGTGCCCCCTGCCCCCGTATATAAAGGAGCAAGGGGGAGGCCGGCCGGCCCTCATAGGGTGCGCCCCAAGTAGGATTCCTACTAGGAATCCTATTCCTAGTAGGTTTCCAACAAGGGAAGAGAGGGAGAAGGAAGGAGATGGAGAGAGGGAGAAGGAAAGGGGGGCGCCGCCCCCCCCCCTTCCCTAGTCCAATTCGGACCCAAGGGGGAGGGGGCGTTCGGCCTGCCCTAGCCGCCCCTCTCTCTCCACTAAGGCCCATGTGGCCCATTAGTTCCCCCGGGGGGGTCCGGTAACCCTCCGGCACTCTGGTTTTATCCGAAACTTCTCTAAAACATTTCCGGTGTCCGAATATAGTCGTCCAATATATCAATCTTTATGTCTCGGCCATTTCGAGACTCCTCGTCATGTCCGTGATCACATCCGGGACTCGGAACTACCTTCGGTACATCAAAACACATAAACTCATAATACCGATCGTCATCGAACGTTAAGCGTCACTACAAGAAATATGTCAACTTGTGACCTTCTGTCAGTGACCCTGGAAGATTTGGTCATAAATCTACGACCATTTGAGACCAATTGGTCAAAAGCTGTTCGGGGGGCTCCAAACCCTAAACTATATCGACCATTTGGGTCAGAAAGGTCGTAATTTCCTTACACGAAATGGTCATAAAGCAGACAACACTGGTCCGCTGCCTTATTTCTAGCTAATCACGACCAATATAGATGGTCATAACCTTGTAAATTGTGGTGGATTGCTATGACTAGGTGCGACCTCATCAGTTTTGCCTATGTGTCATGTCCATGTGTCAATCTTTGCCCTAGGTTATGAATCAACCCATATTTCTGTCATTCCCAAAATTCCCCAAAAAAGGGCATTCTTTACTATCCAAATCATTGCCTCATGACAATATTCAACTCCATTTGCCTGGTAAATCTTCCTAGGCAAATTTCCAAAGTTTTTGTTCAGCTCAAACTGTTCTGCAGGAAGTACTAGCTAGGCATATCCTAATGAGCTGAATTTTTGCCACATCTTCTATATTCCAAAATCATAGCTCTCCACAAAATTTGAGCCCCATCTAACAATCCATGTGAGCTCAGCATCCAATCTTTGTTTCTAGTGATATTTTCAGTTTGTGAAGCAACTATATTTTATGTAAATTTATAATTGCTGAAAATTTACCACGACATGACTCTGCCCATAGAACCTCCATCCACCAAATTTTAGCTCATTTATTCTAGACAATTTCCCTCAGCATTTTTCCCAATTTTCTGTTCAGTGGAGAGCATTGTGAAGGAAGTACCATTTTTATGTATCCAAATGGTATGAAAATTTTAAAGTGGCTTCACATGCCCAAATTATCATCCTCCTCCAAATTTCAGATCAATCCATTCATTCATTTGAGTCTAGCTTCAACATTCATATTTTTGTCCAGTGTGGTACGTTGCAAAACAAATGCCACCTAGGCTCCTCCATTTGAGATGAAAATTTGTGAAGACAGTCTTCTTAGTAGATGATCATCCTTAGCCAAAACTCATGCCCATTGGCCATGTGCATTTCCCGTACCGCTACTCAAACACTTGGCTGCTAATTCATGTTTGTAACACCCCCAGTGTCATGCTACAGTAATCCCCTGTTAATGGTGCCATGTCATCATGTTACTGTTGCTAATCTTCACTTGATCCAAATCACAGTTCAAATTCAAATCCAATCTAAAGTCAAAAATTCATATTTGTCAGACATGAAATCTAAAATGTTTATCATTTGCCAAATATTTCATCACAAATATTGGTGGTGAACCAACATTTTTGCAAAATGTCTAAGTGCCCTAAACTGGTTAAACAGTGGCTAAAACAAATAGATTTAATGCCTTTTTAAATTATAAAAGTGGCAAACTATTTCAAAAACCTCACAATCCTTTTTGGCAGTGCCAACTAGTGCAATGTAATTATGTGGCCAAGTCCCACATTTTACAGAATCCTTTTGGACAGCTCAAATGTTGCAAAGCATTTTCTGTAAAAAGAGAAAAGAAATAGAAATGCAAAAAAAGGAAAAGGAAACCCCCCTGCCCCTGGGCCTAAGGCCATAGAGACAGGCCCAGCCGGCCAGGCCCAGCTCCCCTCCCCGGTCGCTCTCCACTCCCTCCTGTTCCCCTGGTGCGTGCCGCTACAAGGGCACGTCCCCGCCCGACCACCTCGCCGACGCCGACGCCGGGAGGGGATAAGGCCGCCCCGATGCCTTGGCCTCCATCCATCTCTCCCACTTGTCCCCCTCTCGCTCGCCTCTGCGCCTCCCCTCCCCCAGATCCACCTCTCCCCTCTCCTCTCGCTCGATCCCGAGCGCGCCCGCCGCCGTCCTCCGTCGTCACCGCGGCCACGAGCGGCCCCGTGCCCGATGATCCTATCCGTGAGCTTCGCCGAGGTCGACACCTTCTCCTGGTGGCCCTAGTTGAAGCCGGAGAGCCCTGCAGCGCCGTTTTCCCCTTCGTCCGCATCTTCGGCCACCGCAAATTGCCGCCGCCGATTCGTCGTCTCCACTGCGCTACAAAGCTTCCACGGGCCACCTTGAGCCGCTCGGTGAGCTCCGTCACCTCTTCCTTTTCCTCCTTTAGCTTTCTGCGCCCGTAGCTCGCCGCTTCTGCTGTGGCCGAACACAGCGCCGCCGTCGAGCTCCTCGTCGTGGCCACGCTCGCCGATGAGCTCGTCCGAGCTCGCAGTCGTGCTCAGCACGCGCGTAGGGCCCTGTAGCGCTAGCTAGCTCGCTCCGTCGTGCCGTGTAATGCCGGATCCGCCCATGCCCGAACTCCGGCGCCGCCTCCGCCGCTCATCGGCGTCGTTCTGGTCATCCCCGAGACCAACCCGTAGCTCCATGCGACGCGTGACTTCGCTAGCTCTCGAATGGGAGTAGCCACACCCGTTTTGGGCCACCGTGGCGAAATCCCGAGGCTCGCCGGCGCCCTCCGCCGCGTTTTCGCTCACCGGAGCCAACTCCGACGCCGGCGTCCGACGTGGCCGACCTGGGGCCACCCCCTGGGTCGCTGCCAGCGGGCCCCACGGGCCCCGTTGACTGGGTTGACCCAGTCAATGTGCTGACTGGGCAGCCCAGTGGCGCTGACATGCGGGCCCCACCGCATAATTATTTTACCTAAAACATTTTTATAATTAAAATCAATTAGTTAGATAAATGAGGCACTGACAGGTGGGGTCCAGTAGTTAACTAACCTAATTTTAGTTAGTTTAAACTTCTATTAGTCCACTGTCTATGACAGGTAGGACCCACTAGTCAGTTTGACCTGGTCAGCCGCTCTGTTGACTGCTGAGGTCATCATCACGTCATGCTGATGTCATATTCCTTTTCTGTTATTATAAATAAATCTAGAAAATGGTTTAATCTTTGAAAAATCATAGAAATTAAATCGTAACTCCGATGAAAATGTTTTCTACATGGAAGTTGCTCAGAAAAATCCAACGAATCCGGATACGTGGTCCGTTCATCTGTGACATGCCCCTAGCATGCTCGACATGGAATTTCCCCCCTCTTTTCCTGTGTTCGGAATCCGCCTAACGCCGGGAATTCATCCTCGGATGTTTATCCCCTCTGTCTGCAACGTGTAGTACTACGTTAGGTCAACCCTAATTCTGCTTATCGTCATGTCATGCTTAGTATTGCATCTGTTTGCTTGTATTTACTGTTTCTTCCCCCTCTTCTCTCCGGTAGCCCCGAGACCGATGCCGCCCCTGTGATCGACTACGTCGACGACTACCCCTCCTTGCCAGAGCAACCAGGCAAGTCCCCCCCTTTGATCATCCCGATATCGCCCATTCCATTCTCTCATGCTTGCATTAGATTTTGCTACTGTAATTGTTTGCTCCTATTCTAATGCATAGCATGCTTTTGTATCTGCTGTTGTACCTTACCTTCTTATCCTAAACTGCTTAGTATAGGTTGGTTAGTGATCCATCAGTGACCCCCACCTTGTCCTTGTTGCCCCTACTTCATCATTGAAGACCTGATCAACGGGATCGAAGACCAGGCCCCGGCACCGCACATCACTTCCCCCTTAGTTGCTCGACACTACTGGGTTACTATCGAGTGCCGAGGGTGAGACCTCTACAACACTTCTGATGTTAACCCTGTAGTGTAGCTATTCGGTCGTGGTCATCGAGGGTGATTCCGCCTTAACCACTTCCGGTACGACTCTGTCGTGCAACCCCTCAAGTGTGAACCTCGGGGGTGGTTCCTCTTACGTTCACCTTGATGATTACATCGAGTGGAATCCGTCAAGGGTGATTCCTCAGGTTTTCCTCTTGGTGTTAGACACACGGTTACCATGGTTACTATGACTTTACACTGAACCCTGTTACTAAAGACGGGTCGGCCCTGAGGGGTAACCGCGCGAGCATATTTGCAAGTGATGTGGAGACGGGTTGACCTGGAGGGTGCCCGCGAGATAATTACGAGGCGTGGCCGGGCATTCCTAGCCCTTGCCGCAAGTCCTCGAGACGAGGTAACGGGGTCACATCTTTCGTGAGTCTCTGCTTGTTACCGCGCGTTCCTAATCCACTACGATTTGGATATTTGATCCGAGGGGCCTCTGGCCTGATAGCACTAACCATTACGTGGGCATAGTATGGGTGTTCTGCGTCGTATGCATCAGCCGAAGCTTAATAGACGTCAGCGACTGAGCGGCGTGCGCCGGGTTGGACTGCGTAAGCACCTGCCTTGTTGAAGGAGGTAGCTAGGTCTGCTCACCGGCCGCCCTCGCAACGTGCAGGAGTTCCGGGGGAGATGGCCCATGACCCCTGGGGGCATAGGTTTAGTCCGGCGTGCTGACCTCTCTATTAAGCCTAGGTCGGGTTGCGGCGTATTGTTTGGCCGAGGCCGGGCATGACCCTGGAAAGTGTGTCCGGCCGGAATTAATCGAGCGTGGTGGGTAAGTTGGTGCACCCCTGTAGGAAGAAAACATCTATCGATAGCCTGTCCTACGGTAACGGACGCTCGGAGTTGTATCCCGATCGATACAACTAGAACTGGATGCTGAGGCATGAATTGGATATGTTGCTTCGGGAGTCGAGAAAGGATCCCGGACGTTGATACAACAACATAAATATGACTTATGTTATACTACTCTACTCCCTCCTGTTGCTGCAAGATGGTGGTTTCCAAAAGATGCTAGTCTTCGATAGGACTAGCTTCTCCCCCTCTTATTCTGGCATTATGCAGTTAGTCCACAGATACTACCCCTTTCATTGATACCGATGCATAAGTAGTGTAGATCCTTGCTTGCGAGTACTTTGGATGAGTACTCACGGTTGCTTTGCTACCCCTTTTTCCCCTTCTTTCTTCTTTCTAGTTGTTGCAACCAGATGGTGGAGTCCAGGAGCGAGATGCCACTTTGACAACTGCTACTACCCCGAGGTTGCCTACTACTACGTGAAGACCGCCGACGACCAGGAGTAGTTAGGAGGCTCCCAGGCAGGAGGCCTTGCCTTTTCGATCGTTGTTGCTTTTGTGCTAGCCTTCTTAAGGCAAACTTGTCTAACTCATGTCTGTACTCAGATATTGTTGCTTCCGCTGACTCTTGTGTATTCGAGCCCTCTGGCTTGTAATATAAAGCTTGTATTATTTTATTTTGTGTCTAGAGTTGTGTTGTGATATCTTCCCGTGAGTCCTTGATCTTGATCGTACACATTTGCGTGTATGATTAGTGTACGATTGAATCGAGGGCGTCACAAGTTGGTATCAGAGCCGACTGCCTGTAGGTAGCCCCCTTTCTAACTCCTTGGCCGAAGTTGAGTCTAGTCACTGAAAAACTTTTACTAACATGGTTGTGCGGCTTATGGGCCCACGTCGCCATTGGGTGGTGTTAGGATCTTTTACTCCTCACCTTTACTCTGTGATTCTGATCTCTCTTCTATTCGGGTTAAAGATTTTACTAACTCTGACTCTAGGATCTCGTAACCACTTCCTCCCGGAGAGCCCCTTCACTACAGATGATCGCTTGCTTCGCCAGAAGATTCTGCAGATACTCCTCGATGTTTTCCCGAGACCCTTGTGCCCTTCGCTATTGCATTTCCCTACCACCGATAAATCCCCATGGATAGCTACATACACTTGCCGTCCATACAATCATTCCTCGATGCTCTTGTTATTACAAGATGCCCCGAAATTCTCTATTGTTTCGAGAATCCTTTGAGCTTACTGCCTTGCAGTTCTTTGCCCCATGAATACACCCCCCCTTCGAATAATTCCTCGCACTCACCGAGGATCCGTTCAGCCTTAGTTGTTCGTGCGATTCACAAAATTCTTCGAAATACTATGTGATCTTCCGAAAATCCTCTACAGCCTATTGCTCTTGATTCTCCTTGCCTGCTTGCACTAGGATTAGTTCCATATGTCTAGCAATATTCTTTAAAATTCTTTGTGGTTGTCCTTCTGTTCCTATGGATTCAACGTGTGAGCGAATACTCGCAATCATCAATTAATCCTTGGAAATTTTCTTTCCGGCTCCGACATCGCTCCGGTTATGAGCTGGTTCTTGCCCAATCAAGATTTGATCGGGTGCACCTCTAAGTCTATTCAACTTAATCATCTTTTAATCAGAGCCTCTGCTTCTGATCCTTCGACTTAAAATCGTAATACCTTTATATTCAAGCTTTGAAGTTATCCAGTTATATCTATAACCCGATGCCTTTGCATTCTTTCTTCTTTTGGGTGAGTATCGTTACTCACATCAGATCTTTTATGGACCGCCATATCCTTGGTTGGATTATTATCCGACAATGTCCTTCATATTCATTAAACTTGTGAGTTTTGCCCTGACACATAATGCCTTTGGTAAAGTCTATCATCTGCTTTTGTCAACCATGCTCTGCTTTCGAGTTGGTATATTTTAATCCTGAAGTTAGTGGTATATGTTCCTAAGATACCCCTACGGGTTGAACCTATGCCTTCCCTAATCCGTGTGAACTCAAAAGAGATGTGAGTCTTACTCTTCTGGTACTTCGCCAGGTAAATCTTCTGCACTACAATTTCTTCAAAAATGAGGAGTGAATGAAAGGTTATGCATTGAAGAAGTGGGAGTCGACCTTGAACCTTTGTGTTCATGCCCATAGACCCGATGTAGAACTTATCATGGAAGCTGCTCGTAAAAATGATTACCCCCTTGTTATAAGTTCATCTTGTATCAGTGGTTTGATCATTCATAACCGTGGTTCCGACCATAGTTTCTCCTTAATTCCATTTCCCGGACAAGTTAAAATATTTGTCTTCTTCAGATCATTTCATCTGTCCAACCTATATTTTTGATCTACCTCGAGTATTGCCCCTTGTTATCTCAAGGATATTGTGTCATTGCACTACCTCTTGTGAATTCTCATTGGAATGATACTCCATCACATCATTCCTAGCCTGATCGGCTATATCATTATCGAGCTAATTTTAACTGTGCTACCAGGTCCTTCTTCCCGGAGCACAACTTCCGACAACGAGCTAAGCTTACGTCGATCTTCCTCATCTTATCATTTCACCTCAAACAAGAAGCTTGATTTCGAGCTTGTGTCGCATCCGTGGTTCCAATAACCTTTCGCTTCATCATTCCTTTTGCTTGATGTCGTCACTGTTCGATGGCCTCTTCATAGTACCCCGACAAAATCTGTCGTGATCCCCATCAATATACTGACTTGTCTCAGGCTATCAATCGAATTCATGGCTAGAAATACCATCCCTGCCCCTCGATGATTTTTGATATCATCGATGACATCTTGACTTTCTGCCAACACAGACCTGGTTGTGCTTGGTTATTCCTTACGTTCCGAAGTAATCTTGGAAGTGTTCCTTTGTATCCTTTGTGATCTTCAGATCCAACTCTTAACCGAAACACCATGTTATTGCTACCTCGAAGCATGACTCTGGTACTCCGTATATCAACAAGAACATTGGAAGCGCAATGCTAAATGTTTCTTGATTTATTATTCAAACACCGTGGAGTGGTAATATCATGATTCTTCCCTCGCCCCCTTTATCTAAATGCTTTTGAACTTGTTGTCATATCATGTATATCCTGCTCCGCTTCCCCGTGGGAAGGATTTACTCCCAATTCTTGTGTGTAAACACATTTTCCTTTCCATTGGTCTGATTAATCTGATAATTTCTTTTTCCTTTCCATTGGGTTGTTTAACCTTCCTGTGATCTATATGATATAAGCAGAAATAATTCCCTGCTTATAAAATACCCCGATGTACAAACTTGTCAGTGAGACCCTGTTACTATTGTTGATGACATTCCAGTAACCACCGATGGACGGGAACCTTGCCGATTGGTCCGCCTCGTCTTAACGAGCAGGAAAATGGTTCTCTTCGTCCCTCGCCCTTGGTACCAACGTTGTTGCCAACATAATTGACCTGGCTATATATCCTCTGACCTGCCTTGCTATCATGACCGTGCAAAGTGATTAGCGCCTTTCTGTTGTTAACCCACCTGTTGGGCCCATAACCCACAGTTCCACAGGATCGAAACCTGACTCTCCTGTACATCCCTATCTTCCAAAATTGTTCCTCGCGATTGGCTTCGTATGTAAATCCTAAGCCGCCTTCCGAGAGTCGATCTATTCTGGTATTAGACGCAACACTTACTCTCGTTGCTCTGAACCCCTTTTCACACAGTGTTCCACACATTGGACGATGGTCTATCCGATTGAAGCTTCTTATTGCACCTTCTTACCTTGCTCTTGATGACTTCCTTGAATTTCAACTTGAGAGATGCCTCTATGCCACGTTGAGGTACTTATCTTGTGATGAGCTCCGTCCTTCCTGAGTCTTTCCCCTTACTCCACCTCTTAAATCTCGGGACGAGATTTCTTGTAGTGGAGGAGATTTGTAACACCCCTGGTGTCATGCTACAGTAATCCCCTGTTAATGGTGCCATGTAATCATGTTACTGTTGCTAATCTTCACTTGATCCAAATCACAGTTCAAATTCAAATCCAATCTAAAGTAAAAAATTCATATTTGCCAGACATGAAATCTAAAATGTTTATCATGTGCCAAATATTTCATCACAAATATTGGTGGTGAACCAACATTTTTGCAAAATGTCTAAGTGCCCTAAACTGGTTAAACAGTGGCTAAAACAAATAGATTTAATGCCTTTTTAAATTATCAAAGTGGCAAACTATTTCAAAAGCCTCACAATCCTTTTTGGCAGTGCCAACTAGTGCAATGTAATTATGTGGCCAAGTCCCCCATTTTACAGAATCCTTTTGGACAACTCTAATGTTGCAAAGCATTTTCTATAAAAAGAGAAAAGAAATAGAAATGCAAAAAAAGGAAAAGGAAACCCCCCTGCCCCTGGGCCTAAGGCCATAGAGACAGGCCCAGCCGGCCAGGCCCAGCTCCCCTCCCCGGTCGCTCTCCACTCCCTCCTGTTCCCCTGGTGCGTGCCGCTACAGGGGCACATCCCCGCCCGACCACCTCGCCGGCGCCGACGCCGGGAGGGGATAAGGCCGCCCCGCTGCCTCGGCCACCACCCATCCCTCCCACTTGTCCCCCTCTCGCTCGCCTCTGCGCCTCCCCTCCCCCAGATCCACCTCTCCCCTCTCCTCTCGCTTGATCCCGAGCGCGCCCGCCGCCGTCCTCCGTCGTCACCGCGGCCACGAGCGGCCCCGTGCCCGATGATCCTGTCCGCGAGCTTCGCCGAGGTCGACACCTTCTCCTGGTGGCCCTAGTTGGAGCCGGAGAGCCCTGGAGCGCCGTTTTCCCCTTCGTCCGCATCTTCGGCCACCGCAAATCGCCGTCGTCGATTCGTCGTCTCCACTGCGCTACAAAGCTTCCACAGGCCACTTGAGCCGCTCGGTGAGCTCCGTCACCTCTTCCTTTTCCTCCTTTAGCTTGCTGCGCTCGTAGCTCACCGCTTCTGCTGTGGCCGAACACAGCGCCGCCGTCGAGCTCCTCGTCGTGGCCACGCTCGCCGATGAGCTCGTTCGAGCTCGCAGTCATGCTCAGCACGCGTGTAGGGCCCCGTAGCGCTAGCTAGCTCGCTCTGTGTAATGCCGGATCCGCCCATGCCCGAACTCCGGCGCCGCCTCCGCCGCTCGTCGGCGTCGTTCCGGTCATCCCCGAGACCAACCCGTAGCTCCATGCGACACGCGACGTCGCTAGCTCTCGAATGGCAGTAGCCACACCCGTTTTGGGCCACCGTGGCGAAATTCCGAGGCTCGCCGGCGCCCTCCGCCGCGTTTTGGCTCACCGGAGCCAACTCCGACGCCGGCGTTCGACGTGGCCGACCTGGGGCCACCCCCTGGGTCGCTGCCAGCAGGCCCCATGGGCCCCGTTGACTGGGTTGACCCAGTCAATGTGCTGACTGGGCAGCCCAGTGGCGCTGACATGCGGGCCCCACCGCATAATTATTTTACCTAAAACGTTTTTATAATTAAAATCAATTAGTTAGATAAATGAGGCACTGACAGGTGGGGTCCAGTAGTTAACTAACCTAATTTTATTTAGTTTAAACTTCTGTTAGTCCACTGTCTATGACAGGTAGGACCCACTAGTCAGTTTGACCTGGTCAGCTGCTCTGTTGACTGCTGAGGTCATCATCACGTCATGCTGATGTCATATTCCTTTTCTGTTATTATAAATAAATCTAGAAAATGGTTTAATTTTTGAAAAATCATATAAATTAAACCGTAACTCCGATGAAAATGTTTTCTACATGGAAGTTGCTCAGAAAAATCCAACGAATCCGGATACGTGGTCCGTTCATCTGTCACATGCCCCTAGCATGCTGGACATGGAACTTTCCCCCTCTTTTCCTGTGTCCGGAATCCGCCTAACGCCGGGAATTCATCCTCGGATGTTTATCCCCTCTGTCTGCAACGTGTAGTACTACGTTAGGTCAACCCTAATTCTGCTTATCGTCATGTCATGCTTAGTATTGCATCTGTTTGCTTGTATTTACTGTTTCTTCCCCGTCTTCTCTTCGGTAGCCCCCGAGACCGATGCCGCCCGTGTGATCGACTACGTCGACGACTACTCCTCCTTGCCAGAGCAACCAGGCAAGCCCCCCCTTTGATCATCCCGATATCGCCCATTCCATTCTCTCATGCTTGCATTAGATTTTGCTACTGTAATTGTTTGCTCCTATTCTAATGCATAGCATGCTTTTGTATCTGCTGTTGTACCTTACCTTCTTATCCTAAACTGCTTAGTATAGGTTGGTTAGTGATCCATCAGTGACCCCCACCTTGTCCTTGTTGCCCCTGCTTCATCATTGAAGACCCGATCAACGGGATCGAAGACCAGGCCCCGGCACCGCACATCACTTTCCCCTTAGTTGCTCGACACTACTGGGTTACTATCGAGTGCCGAGGGTGAGACCTCTACAACACTTCTGATGTTAACCCTGTAGTGTAGCTATTCGGTCGTGGTCATCGAGGGTGATTCCGCCTTAACCACTTCCGGTACGACTCTGTCGTGCAACCCCTCAAGTGTGAACCTCGGGGGTGGTTCCTCTTACGTTCACCTTGATGATTACATCGAGTGGAATCCGTCAAGGGTGATTCCTCAAGTTTTCCTCTTGGTGTTAGACACACGGTTACCATGGTTACTATGACTTTACACTGAACCCTGTTACTAAAGACGGGTCGGCCCTGAGGGGTACCCGCGCGAGCATATGTGCAAGTGATGTGGAGACGGGTTGACCTGGAGGGTGCCCGCGAGATAATTACGAGGCGTGGCCGGGCATTCCTAGCCCTTGCCGCAAGTCCTCGAGACGAGGTAACGGGGTCACATCTTTCGTGAGTCTCTGCTTGTTACCGCGCGTTCCTAATCCACTACGATTTGGATATTTGACCCGAGGGGCCTCTGGCCTGATAGCACTAACCATTACGTGGGCATAGTATGGGTGTTCTGCGTCTTATGCATCAGCCGAAGCTTAATAGACGTCAGCGACTGAGCGGCGCACGCCGGGTTGGACTGCGTAAGCACCTGCCTTGTTGAAGGAGGTAGCTAGGTCTGCTCACCGGCCGCCCTCGCAACGTGCAGGAGTTCCGGGGGAGATGGCCCATGACCCTTGGGGGCATAGGTTTAGTCCGGCGTGCTGACCTCTCTATTAAGCCTAGGTCGGGTTGCGGCGTATTGTTTGGCCGAGGCCGGGCATGACCCTGGAAAGTGTGTCCGGCCGGAATTAATCGAGCGTGGTGGGTAAGTTGGTGCACCCCTGCAGGAAGAAAACATCTATCGATAGCCTGTCCTACGGTAACGGACGCTCGGAGTTGTATCCCGATCGATACAACTAGAACTGGATGCTGAGGCATGAATTGGATATGTTGCTTCGGGAGTCGAGAAAGGATCCCGGAGCGTTGATACAACAACATGAATATGACTTATGTTATACTACTCTACTCCCTCCTGTTGCTGCTAGATGGTGGTTTCCAGAAGATGCTAGTCTTCGATAGGACTAGCTTCTCCCCCTCTTATTCTGGCATTCTGCAGTTAGTCCACAGATACTACCCCTTTCATTGATACCGATGCATAAGTAGTGTAGATCCTTGCTTGCGAGTACTTTGGATGAGTACTCATGGTTACTTTGCTACCCCTTTTCCCCCTTCTTTCTTCTTTCTGGTTGTTGCAACCAGATGGTGGAGTCCAAGAGCCAGATGCCACTTTGACGACTGCTACTACCCCGAGGTTGCCTACTACTACGTGAAGACCACCGACGACCAGGAGTAGTTAGGAGGCTCCCAGGCAGGAGGCCTTGCCTTTTCGATCGTTGTTGCTTTTGTGCTAGCCTTCTTAAGGCAAACTTGTCTAACTCATGTCTGTACTCAGATATTGTTGCTTCCGCTGACTCTTGTGTATTCGAGCTTATGTATTTGAGCCTTCGAGGCCCCTGGCTTGTAATATAAAGCTTGTATTATTTTAATTTGTGTCTAGAGTTGTGTTGTGATATCTTCCCGTGAGTCATTGATCTTGATCGTACACATTTGCGTGTATGATTAGTGTACGATTGAATCGAGGGCGTCACAATGTTTGAGCATAGTTCAGTCTCCGCATGAGAATCTTATGTTGTAATTTTCTTCCTAGCACCTACCTGGGGAGTGACCAACCCACTAGACATGCCTAGGCCACCCAGAACGCATGGCAACGCCACACTCACACGGTGACCACGCGGTTGGCATACAAGTTTACGCGCTTTGGAGTTGGGGCCCTGGGCCACCGTCCAAACCTCGACGTATCGCCACCAAACCATGCATTTATGCTTAAATAGATACTTATGTAACTATAAATGATTTTTAGAAAAAATAAAGAGCAAACTATAAGGCAACTGATGTTCAAATTTGACCCGTTTCCAACTGAATCAGCAAAATTTGTCTTTTTCATGAGAGGTGGATAAAAGATTTGGACACCCAACCATTTTGTCAATTGTGCATTAAATATGTCCTAGTAATTTAGAAATTTGATTTGGTACAATTTTGCAACAAATATATGGTAGGCCCTTCACAAAAAACTCATTTTGGGCACTCGAAAAATGGAAAATGAATTTTCCGTCCAAAGAAAATGAAAACTTCCTTAGGCAACATTGTTTGTCATTCCAATATGCACCCTTGTGCATAATATTAGATTTTAAACAAACTATGCCATGAATGTGGCCATAAGATTGAGCATTTGGGTTGAAAGCCATGAATCTTCACACATGATAGCTCATTTCTGAGAACACTTTTCTAAAATAATTGTCATATTACAAGTTTATTATTTTTCCCAGTAATTTGGTCACATATAATTACACAATGCGAAGGTTTTCCAATTTTTTGATTTTTTTCGAATTTTTTATGCACGTTTCAAACTGTGGTCAAAACGGCGGGAATGACCGTTCCTAGCTAGTGGTTAAATCTTGGAATTTTTTGGTGTTTCTCTGATTAAATAGATACTTAAGTACCTAAAAATGATTTTTGCAAAAAATAAAGAGCAAACTATGAGGCAGCTGCAGTTCAAATTTGACCCGGTTCCAACTGAATCGACAGAAATTTGTCTTTTTCACGGGAGGTGGATAAAAACTTTTGACACCCAACCATTTGGTCAATTGTGCATTAAATATGTTCTAATATTTTAGAAAATTGATATGGTACAATTTTGCAACAAATATATGGTAGGTCCTTCACAAAAATAACTCATTTTGGGCACTTGAAAAATGAAAAATGAATTTTCCGTCCAAATAAAATGAAAACTTCCTTAGGCAACATTGTTTGCCATTCCAATACGCACCTTGTGCACAATATTAGAACATTTAAACAAACTATGCCATGAATGCGGCCATAAGGTTGATCATTTGGGTTGAAAGCCATGAATCTTCACACATGATAGCTCATTTTCGAGAACACTTTTCTAAAATAATTTTCATATTACAAGTTTATTATTTTCCCCGGTAACTTGGTCACATATAACGACACAATGCGAAGGTTTTCCAATTTTTTATGCACATTTCAAACTGCGGTCAAAACGACGAGAATGACCGTTCCTAGCTAGTGGTTAAATCTTGGAATTTTTTTGGTGTTTCTCTGATTAAATAGATACTTAAGTACCTAAAAAGGATTTTTGCAAAAAAAAGAGCAAACTATGAGGCATTTGCAGTTCCAATTTGACCCGGTTTCAACTGAATCGACATAAATTTGTCTTTTTACCAGAGGTGGATCAAATTTGTTTACACCCAACCATTTGGTCAGTTGTACATTAAATATGGCCTAAGGTTTTATAAGATTGATTTGGTCCAATTTTGCAACAAATATATTATAGGTCCTTCACAAAGAACTCATTTTGGACACTCGAAAAATGATTAAAAATAGCTGGAAAGATCAGAAATGCATACAAATTGGTGCTCATCCATAAAATATGGTCTAACTTGAGTGAAAATTTGTGTGATGCCCTTTTGCAAAATATTTTTGATAACTGCTTCACAAAATAACTCTATCTTTAGCACTTGAAAATTATTTTAAATCACATATTGTCGGACCAGTCAGAACACTTCTCACGGATCACCCCACTCTATCTGATGTGAACCGTCCACACCAGGCGGATCCAAAGTCTCTCGCTCACCTCTCGGCAGACCAACCCAAACCCTAGCAGCCCGCGGTCGCGTATCTCACCCCTCTCCCAGGTCCAGATCGACGACGACGTCCCTCCATCGCCGCCCCCTCCTTCCCCGCTCCCACCCCGCCGGCGCTCTCACCCACCCATCGGCGGCCTCGCTCCCAAAATCCGCTCGTCGATGCCCCACCACCATGCCCCCTCCCCTCACCCGCCCCACCTTCTCTCCCTACCTAACCAGATCGAGCCGGCCAGGCGGCAGCGGCCATGGTTTTGGCTTCTCTCCGGGCGGATTCCTCCCTCCCCTCGTCGTCTTCATACGAGGATGGACGCCCTACCTGCCGATGCTCCCCCATATATACCCCGCTCCTCCAGCCCCACACCACCTGCCGTCGCCGTCGCCGCCGACAAGCCCCTCCTCCGCGTCGCCGACCACCACCCGAGATCCGCCCTTCCCCGATGACCATGCCGGTGGCGCAGGACCCCGTCGGCGCGGGCGCGGACGCCGCCTCGTCCCGCCGCAACCGCCGCCGCCACAAGAAGTCCTCCTCCGCCAACGCCAACGCCGCTGCTTCCGCGGTCCCTGTCCCCGCCCCGGCCCCGGCGCCGCCCACGCCGATGCAGCGCCTCTTCGACACCAGCCGCGAGGTCTTCACCGGATCCGCCCCCGGCTTCGTTCCCCCGCCGATGCCGTCGTCCGCCTCTCCGCAATCCTCAGTAAACATACCCTCCCCTCCCCTTGCGCGTGCGTTTTCTGTCTGATTGCCGTCGGTCGAGTCCTAGGTGGTAGCCAGATTGCTGTCCAAAGTTTGATTCTCCGTCCGACTCTATTCGGATGGATCACGCATGGCATGGGCGCCCATCAATCCGTGTCTCCCATGCTCCGGATTTAGGATGCAGTCGCAGGAGAATGATGATTAGACTATTACAGAGTCAGCACGCATGTAGAATGGGCTCGCCCAATTTGCTGTCTCCCGACTTGTCCACCTCGGGGCTGGCTCAATCGCCCCGTGACTTGTACATGCTCCTTTTCTGGCATGCCACGAGGTCGAGGCCCTTGGTATTTCTTTTTTTGACATGCACGCGCCGGCATGTCTGCCTGCCTGCCTGCCTGCCTGCCCGTGCCGCGCCACGCCATTGCTGCAGCACCACTGCTCTGTTCTACCAGTGTTAATAATAAGTGTGTGTGTGTGTGTGTGAGTGTATCCTGCTGAGCCTGACAGCAACCACCATTGTCAGTGCAAGTGATTTTGCATGCTACTTACTCATTTGTCCCACGAGTTTTCATCGGTCTGCGTAGGGTTTGATACATGCATTGCATTACTCGGACACTTGTGTCACTAGCGTCCGAGTAAGTTTGGAGTTTATAGTATTCATATTGTGTGATGATGAGTTTGTGTCACTCTGCATGCATGCCGAGTTCTGCACAAGCATTGCTTTGCTACTCTGCTTCCGTTCCTCGCTGCTGCTGCTGGTAATCACTCTGGCACTACAAGCCTTTTCGGTGATACATCGTCAACAAATAGAAAGTGCCAAGTATAGTAGCATACCCTGATTGTGTGAACTCCTTCATAACAGCAGCAGTCTCTCGGACAAGCTGGGTCACCGAGATGGTTTCCTGCATTTGGAAATGAATAATAATCAGGAAACATATATTTGCTAGGGATGAAATTATAGTCCCAATCTCTGATTCACTGCAAATTGCAGTCCTAATCTCTGCAATTGTTGATAAATGGATGAAATTCTAGTGTATCAGTACAATCATCTCTTAAGGTTCCTTACATTTTGGTTCAGAGCACGGCCGGCATCTGATGTCCAGACCATAAATTGACTACTGTGTAACATTATGGTCGATGCCTTTTCTTTTTTTAATCATCCCTGGTTCCATTATATCAGAATGAAACCAGAGTAGTACAAAGTCCAGCTAATTAGTTACTATGAAGCATTATTGAATGTTGTTCTTCCCTGCTCTTACCGGCGTCCTTTTAATTCCGTATGTGTTTTTGTAGTTGAAAGAGTTCATTCTGGGCAGCCGGAGGCGTACGAGTTCAAGATCGGCGACAAGTTTTTTCGGAGGTCCGGAGACCCACCCCTGGACCAAGTTATCGAGATGCTACAGAAGCACAAGGATAAGTCTCAAGATGAAATCTAGCTAGCTGGCTACAGTATGCCTTATGCTCTTGTTGATTTATTTCTTTTGCGCTCTTTTGCAGTTCTAATTGATGAGTGAGTGATCTGGTAGCAGCTAGCTAACTGCCTCTAGATTGTAACCCTGTTATGGGATGTGTGGTTGCGCATGCGTTCTGCATTGTCAAATGTGTTCTCTGTTGTCACACATCGTATGCGATGTTGTTCATAGTTTTATATTTGTTGTCATGCGATGCGGTCACTGAATTGCTCAAATTTGCTGGCCAAGTACTATGTAGTGCTGTTCTATGCTAGGCCACCAGGCTAGGTAACTTCTGTATCAAAATCATGGGTTCTAATCTTTACTATTATCTGCCATGGATCAGCGATGATGCGTCACAGGTAGTAGTAGTAGAGTCGGACTTGGTGCTGCATTACCCAGTTATTAGCTCCTCGATCTGTTCCTCACAGCATGGGGTCAGCACTTTACCTCAACTTGTCTGCATTTTCTCTCGCACACTAGACTTGCTCATCCATAACATAATGGCAGTGCGTGAGTGAGTCCTGTAGGTATGTTTGTTTTTGGGCTGGTTGTAGATGGCTTTGTATGTTATGGTAGTGTGCTTGCTCTCCCTGCTCTGCTTTCTCTTGGAGAAGAGAAGAGCAGGGTAAGTAAAACAAACAACACTTGTTTGCAGCTAATGCGTACAAACACACTAGCAGCTCTCTTTTAATGAAATTCTTCAATCTTTCCAATTCTGATGATTTTTTAACTGTATATTTCAGAAATCCAAGGGCAGTAGTATTTCATAAGAAGTGGTGTGTGACAACACGTCCGATGCTTCGGTCCTGAAGCTCTTTGGGAAGACAGTTGTTGTGAACAAATCACATCAGCTGCCAAGCCGACGGTGGTGAGGACACCGAGTTCGTCAAGGAGGAGCAGGGATGGCGCAGGCGATGGAGGAGTGGTACCAGCAGATGCCCATCATCACGCGCTCCTACCTCATCGCCGCCGTCCTCACCACCGTCGGCTGCACCCTCGAGGTACGCATCGCCCTGCGCCCACCGTAGTCCACCCCTGGGGGCCGGGCCTCTGGCCGTTCGCAGCATGATCTGGTGCTTCTTCTGCTGAGTCGAGTCGATGACCTAGTGATTGATTGATTGATTGATTGCAGATCATCTTGCCGTACCACCTGTACCTGAACCCCAAGCTGGTGGTGCAGCACTACCGGATCTGGCGCCTTGTCACCAACTTCCTCTACTTCCACAAGATGGGTAAGTCTGTCCATGAACGATGCTCGCCTCCTATCCACTCCCTGGTCCAAGTGCAAGGCGTTGTGAAATTTAGTAGGCTGTCATGGCGTAGGGCTAGGTTTGGCGAGGCTGCGTAGATTCGTTCATGCAAGTGTTGTGAATGGACGAACAATTAATAGCTCTTGATGGATCAAACATTGCATCCTACTGATGTCAACTGGTTGAGCACAACTAAGAGTGTTGTGTGCAATTATTTGCATATTGAAAAGCATGCTCTATATTGTTTTGTCACATGCACTTTGGTCTATATATGATGGGAGATTTTGTACATGAACAAAAGAAACAAAGGTAAAACTGTATTTATCACTTTGCATAACCTCAGTACATTTACATGCACACGCACACACATTTGACTGCTGAGTGTTTGAATTATTGGAATGTGGGGGTTGGTCTGTTTATTCCCATGCTCTTTGCTGGTTTGGGGACTGGTGTGTTATTTGTTGGGCTATTCAACATGATTTTTTTGGGCCAGGAAGAAAAATGGAGCTGATAATTTGTTAGGCTATTCAAAACCTGGAAGGAAGATGAGTACTCTGGTTACTGATAATTTGTAGTCATGCTAACAGAATTTACAACTATTGTTTGATTCAAACCTTTGTTCTTTTTCTTGGTGTTTACAGGTGCCGATGAGTAGAGGCTGGTTGAATCCTTGATGTCCTACATTGCCGGAAACCCTAGAATGTCCGACACTGAATTCGTCAAGCTCAAGCTCACACTCAAGGTACCCCCTGCCTGGGCTATGATTCAAATTTACCTGTTTATATTTATTCAAATTCATCTATTTACATGGCAGAGCGGTCGACAGACGTTTCCTTCATGCAGCAGTTTAAGTTGTGATTTCGCTTCCAATTAAATCTGTTGTGAATGTGTTTTATATAATTGAATCTGAACAAAATTTATTCTTGCTGCTGTGTGTGAGGATCTGGGGTTTATTTGTTTCCTGATATTTTGATGTTTGCGTAACCTAGCATGGGTCTCTGTATGTCAATTCTAAGAATTTTACTTTTGTTTATTTTAGTACTGCTTGTAGCGTACCTGGGACATGATCATATTGAGGAACCATTTTTATCCTGCTTAGATTCTTCATTATATTTGAGTTGTAGTAGTGATTGGGTCACTTCCTAGCCTTAATTTACTTGTTGTCGTGTTTGTTTGTGTGCATGTTCAAGCGACTATTGCTGGTGTGCTGAAAGTTGCTTAGAGCTCATGTAGGTTAGTAATTAAGCACAACTGAACATATTCATGAAAATTCTGTTAGTGGGTGGATGGCTTCTAGTTGTAAATGCCATTTGAAGCAAGACACCACATATTCATTCATCTGCTGTAACGCCAAGTTTGGTCTATTAATGTGGCGTCGATTTTATGCTGCAGATCAGTATGAACCAAGATTTGAGATTTGGAAGCTGGGAAGCTGGGGAATGTGAAGTTTGAAGAGACCTGGAGTATCTAGACTGATTGCCATTTGTATATGTGTTATATGATGATGTAACACACTGATTCTGCTATTGTATGATGTATCAAACTGATTTTGGCTATTATTTGAAGTGTTACGTGTGTTCTTTGTCTGTTCCCATTTGAATATTGGTTTATTTATTTACTAGCAAATTGAAATTTGAAGAAAATGACCTTGAAAACTGAGACCCACTTACCAAAAGAACCTGACAATTGGGACCCATTTTTGAAAAAAGAAATACTTGATCCGTTGAACCAAAAAGGCCATAGCCCAGAAAATGAAAAAGGCTTAATTGTTGGGCTCGGCCCATGTAGTCGGCAAAAATTGAAAGAAAAATAACTAATGAATGGGCTCGGCCCATATAGACACCTAATCCGACCGGGCTGATTCTTTTCAACGACCTTTTCATTTGGTCGCAATTTTGCCACGTCAGCTTACCATGTCGGATCCGGCGTGGCCTGGGCAGAGAGTTAGCAACCAAAACAGAAGGTTGTTGAACCAATGACCTTTTGTTTTGGTCGTTGCCTTTCAGCGACCAATACTGATGGTCGCAAGTTGACATATTTCTTGTAGTGCGTGCGGACACTACGGGTTAAAGAACTATGTAGACATGACCGAGACTCACTTCCGGTCAATAACCAATAGCGGAACCTGGATGCTCATATTGGTTCCTGCATATTCTACGAAGATCTTCATCGATCAAACCACATAAAAACATACGTTGTTCCCTTTGTCATCAGTATGTTACTTGCCCGAGATTCGATCGTCGGTATCTCAATACCTAGTTCAATCTCGTTACCGGCAAGTCTCTTTACTTGTTCCGTAATGCATCATCCCGCAACTAACTCATTAGTCACATTGCTTGCAAGGCTTATAGTGATGTGCATTACCGAGAGCGCCCAGAGATACCTCTCCGACAATCGGAGTGACAAATCCTAATCTTGATCTATGCCAACTCAACAAACACCATCGGAGACACCTGTAGAGCATCTTTATAATCACCAGTTACGTTGTGACGTTTGATAGCACACAAAGTGTTCCTCCGATATTCGGGAGTTGCATAATCTCATAGTCATAGGAACATGTATAAGTCATGAAGAAAGCAATAGCAACAAACTGAACGATCATCATGCTAAGCTAACGGATGGGTCAAGTCAATCACATCATTCTCTAATGATGTGATCCCGTTAATCAAATGACAACTCATGTCTATGGCTAGGAAACTTAACCATCTTTGATTCAACGAGCTAGTCAAGTAGAGGCATACTAGTGACACTCTGTTTGTCTATGTATTCACACATGTACTAAGTTTTCGGTTAATACAATTCTAGCATGAATAATAAACATTTATCATGATATAAGAAAATATAAATAACAACTTTATTATTGCCTCTAGGGCATATTTCCTTCGTTTGGCCCCCTCATTTTTCTCGTCTGACGGTCTAGTCGGTGGCAAGAGGAATGAGGGCCCATCTTTTTAGTTTTCTTTCCCTTAGGGTTTTGTTTCCCCAATGATGTTAACGAGGTGGTGGCGGCGATACCATGTTGAAATAAGGTCTATTGGATCTCTCCCTACCTCAACAATGTCTGATCGTGCGTTGACGAAGACTGTGAAAGTTTCTGTCACTAGATCTGTTGCTTCCCTTGAGATCTTGACAATTGGTGTGTCTTTCAAGGAGAGCTATTGGCTGAATATTTGTGTGAAAACTTCAACATCTTCTTATGTATTATTCTGTGGCATGGTTCGTCTTCTCCAACCCTTTGAACTGATGATGATGGTTTGCAAGCATGTGCTGCACGGGTGATGCTCCAACTGATGTTGCTTCAACGTTTTTTAGATCTCTCTGCAAGCGATGAGTGGCTATTATGGTTTTCAAAGCCTCGTATAGAGGGTGCATTTGCAGATTGTTGGAAATATGCCCTAGAGGCAATAATATTGTATTATTATATTTCCTATTCATAATTAAGAGTTTATATTTCATGCTATAAATACCATGATCCTGAAATATGCGATTCAGTGGAAAACTCGTATGCACATGTGAAATGATAAGCGGTAAACAATAGGTTTCTGATCTCTCCTGTAAGACTAGCTCAAGTGTTGTTGGTGACAACATTTTACGGATCTTAGGATATCGTTAAGTGTAACAGTAGTCCTAAAACAATATTGAGGGTATGACGTTAGAAGAACGATCATATTGAATCGACCCAAGCTTGTGTGTTATTGTGATTATATCATCTGAAATCATCTGTTATGACATGGAGTGTTAGCATGTGTTTTAGTTCCTCAGACAACGAGAGTGTCTCGGTCACTTCCTACCAGACGGTGGGCTTTGGGGTTGCTCATGTTGGGTAACGCAGTAATTTCAAAAAATTTCTTACACACACGCAAGATCCATCTAGGTGATGCATAGCAACGAGAGGGGAGAGTGTTGTGTACGTACCCTCATAGACCGAAAGCGGAAGCGTTATGACAACGCGGTTGATGTAGTCGTATGTCTTCATGATCCGACCGATCCTAGTACCGAAAGTATGGCACCTCCGCGATCTGCACATGTTCAGCTCGGTGACGTCCCACGAACTCTCGATCCAGCTGAGTGTCGAGGGAGAGCTTCGTCAGCATGACGGCGTGATGACGGTGATGATGAAGTTACCGGCGCAGGGCTTTGCCTAAGCACTGCAACGGTATGACCGAGGTGGATTATGGTGGAGGGGGGAACCGCACACGGCTAAGACAAGGTCAACTTGTGTGTCTATGGGGTGCCCCCTCCCCCGTATATAAAGGAGTGGAGGAGGGGGGAGGGCCGGCCCTCTATGGCGCGCCTTGGTGTAGTCTAGGGGTGGGTGATGTCTACTACACAACCTTCTTCTTGTAGACGTTGTTGGGCCTCTAAGTGCAGAGGTTTGTAGGACAGTAGCAAATTTCCCTCAAGTGGATGACCTAAGGTTTATCAATCCGTGGGAGGCATAGGATGAAGATGGTCTCTCTCAAGCAACCCTGCAACCAAATAACAAAGAGTCTCTTGTGTCCCCAATACACCCAATACAATGGTAAATTGTATAGGTGCACTAGTTCGGCGAAGAGATGGTGATACAAGTGCAATATGGATGGTAGATATAGGTTTTTGTAATATGAAAATATAAAAACAGCAAGGTAGCAAGTGGTAAAAGCGAGCGTAAACGGTATTGCAATGCTAGGAAACAAGACCTAGGGTTCATACTTTCACTAGTGCAAGTTCTCTCAACAATAATAACATAATTGGATCATATAATAATCCCTCAACATGCAACAAAGAGTCACTCCAAAGTCACTAATAGCGGTGAACAAACGAAGAGATTATTGTAGGGTACGAAACCACCTCAAAGTTATTCTTTCCGATCAATCCATTGGGCTATTCCTATAAGTGTCACAAACAGCCCTAGAGTTCGTAGTAAAATAACACCTTAAGACACACATCAACTGTAGCGACCAGACCTCAAACAGTCTAGTCTCTGTGCATCAGTGTCATCCCTGGATCGGTAATGCTGACACGCACAGTACTTTGAAGGATTTATAACAGAGTAGCAATCACACACTTATTACATCGAATAGTTCAAGAGAACTCAACACAATAAATATGGCTTAAGGCCATCTAAAATACGATAACAGCGGAAGGCTTGGAAGATAAAGTGAGTCCATCAACTCCAACGACATCACTGAGTATAAGACCACGACCTAAGGCTCCTTACTCGTCGTCTGAAAAGTCTGCAACATGATACGTTGCAGCCCGAAAACGGGCCAGCACATGGAATATGCTGGCAAAGTAACACATAGAGAGTAATGAACAAAATAATGCTATCACTACATGCATATTTGGCTGGTGGAAAGCTCTATGGTTACAGTTTTGCGAAAAGCCAATTTTTCCCTACCACAAAGGAATAAATTTTATTTAACTATCATGGTGGTTGTTAAACATTGAGAAGGTACCTCCAACTCAATCCCAATTAAGAACGTGATTAACCCAATCAAATTAAATTAAGTAACATGATGATGAGATTCACATGATAATCCAAGAACTAGATACTCAAGATGTCCATAACCGGGGACACGGCTAATCATGATTAGTTTGTACACTCTGCAGAGGTTTGTGCACTTGTCCCCACAAGACTCGATCGCCTCTGCTTGATTTCTCGCACTACATGGTGTTTGAGAAATGGATGACCGAGACACAGTCTTTCAGAAACACTACTCTTTACTCCGGGTGGACAGTTACACCTACTTTCCCCTACATCTGCTAGCCCACCTCTTCAAGAGGTCATGTAACCTACTCAACTATGCTAGAGCCCATAATAGCTTGTGGCTGCACACGGAAGTTTCTAGCATGAATAATCTCATGATCCCTTTGAGTCTGGGTGGCGGTCCATAGGATGATCACACGGGTACTCCGGGATATCCAAAAATACAGGCAACACTAGTTTCTCCAGGTGCCTCAATCCACCCAGATGTAAATTAAAGTAGCCACCTTAAGTTGAACCATAAATTAATAATCTCACATCTGTCATGAAGAATTCACTCAAACCAAACCACGTCTACGAGCATAGCATAACAGTAAACATAACGTAATAGTAACTCCCAAGGTTTGATAGTAAACAGGACAATAGGTACTACCTCATCTACTTCCCAAAACCCATATATTAATCAGATCCTAATCATGCAACTGTTTGAGGATTGATCTAATGCAATAAAACTGGGTGATGAAAAGTATGATCAAAGTGTTACTTGCCTTGCTGATGATCCGTGAAACCTAGAGACTCGTAGTAGCACGCTTCGCACTCCGGGTAATCTATCACAAACAAACAATACATACATAAGCAATCAAGCAAAGATGCACAAAATAAAACTCAAAATAAGAGATCTAACCAGAAAGTTCAACTTAAGAACTCCGGTTTACAAAAATAATCAATTCAAACGAAGCAACAAAGGTCAAACGGCGAAAGAAACAAGCTTCGTTTACTAATCTGGATCTAAGTCAAATTTTACAGTAGCAAAAACTTGTTTGAGTTGGTTAAACGGAAAGAGAATTTCGAGATGAAACTCTAGGCGCTTGAATCGCCTGATTCCGATAAACGAGCGAAAAGTTATACTAAAACGAAAAACAGATCGGAAATCGCGATCAGGAATAATCGCGGAAAATCCGAGAAAAAGAAAAACTGACGAACAGGCTAACGACCGAACGTTCGCTGTCTGTAAAAAAACGAAAACCGTTCGTTAAAACGAACGAACGAACGGGCGTTCGCTATATAGCTAAACCGGAAACAATAAACCGATCTAATATAAAAAAAAACGCATCTCGGTTTTGAAACAAAACCGAACGGTTTTTCGAGAAAAACCGGCGGCTACCTCGGTTTGCGTGACGGCGGCGGCGGCGAGCGGCTCCGGCGGGTGGCGGCGTCGGGCGAGAGGAGGCGGGGCTCCGGCGGGTGGCGGGTCAGGCGGCGGGGCGACGCGGGCGGCGGCGGCTAGGGTTTCGGGGCGGCGACGACTTGGGCTGAGGCGGGGCTCAGGCCGCGGCTTTAAAGGCCGGCCGGGCTGAGGTGTCCGGGTCGGACACGGCCCGTAAGGCGGTTGCCTTTTAAAAAAAAATAAAAAATAATTCAGACATGCAGAAAGAGTAAGAAAAGAAATACTAAACGGACTCCAAAAATCCCGAAATAAATTTTTCCCATCCTCTAAAAATAAGCCAGACAAGATGAACATTTATTTGGGCCTAAAATGCAATTTTGAAAAACGCGTATTTTTCCTAATTCGAATAAAATCAAATAAAATCAAATATTTGTTTTTAATATTTTTCCTCCAATATTTCATTATTTGTGGAGAAGTCATTTTATCCCCTCCCATATATTTTGATATGAAATATTTTCGGAGAGAAAAATAATTAAAACAAATGATCCTATTTTCAAAATTTGAGAAAACCCAAATATGAAAATAACGAAATCCCCAACTCTCTTCGTGGGTCCTTGAGTTGCGTGAAATTTCTAGGATCACAAATCAAAATGCAATAAAATATGATATGCATGATGATCTAATGTATAACATCCCAAATTGAAAATTTGGGATGTTACAAACCTACCCCCCTTAAGATGAATCTCGCCGTGGAGATTCGGGTTGGCTAGAAAATAGGTGAGAGTGTTCCTTCCGTAGATCTTCCTCTCGCTCCCAGGTGGCTTCATCCTCGGTATGGTGACTCCACTGAACTTTGCAAAACTTGATAACCTTGCTGCGGGTGACTCGGCTGGCATACTCAAGAGTCTTAACTGGTTTCTCCTCATAGGTCAAGTCACTATCCAGCTGAATCGCTTCCAATGGCACTGTATCTCTCAGTGGTATCTCAGCCATCTCTGCGTGGCACTTCTTCAGCTGAGAAACATGGAACACATCGTGAACTCCCGACAATCCTTCGGAAAATTCCAACTTGTAAGCAACTTCCCCCATACGCTCCAAAAGTTTGTATGGTCCTACAAAACGTGGCGCTAACTTTCCCTTAACTCCAAAGCGCTTTACTCCTTGAAGTGGTGATACTCGAAGATAAACTCTGTCTTCGACTTCGTAAACTGTCTCCTTGCGTTTAGAATCCGCATAACTCTTCTGCCTGGACTAGGCTACCTTGAGCCTATCGCGAATTAACTTCACTTTCTGTTCAGACCCTTTAATCAAATCTGGTCCAAACAACTGGCGATTTCCAACTTCGTCCCACAACAACGGTGTCCTGCACCTCCTTCCGTACAGAGCTTCGAAAGGGGCCATCTTCAAACTGGATTGATAACTGTTGTGGTAAGAGAACTCTGCATATGGCAAATTGTCGTCCCAACTAGATCCATAATCTAGCGCACAAGCTCTCAGCATGTCCTCCAAAATCTGATTGACTCTCTCGGTCTGTCCGTCTGTCTGTGGATGAAAGGCTGTACTGAACTCTAGCCTGGTACCCAAAGTCTCGTGCAACTGATTCCAAAACTTTGAAGTAAACTGGGTTCCTCTATCTGATACAATGGTCCTCGGAACTCCATGCAGACATACGATCCTGGTCATGTATATCTTTGCCAACTTAGCACTTGTATAAGTGGCCTTTACTGGGATGAAATGAGCTACCTTCGTCAAACGATCGACTACAACCCATATCGAGTCATAGCCTGAACGAGTCCTGGGCAATCCTGTGATAAAATCCATGCCTAGCTTATCCCACTTCCATTCGGGTATCGGCAATGGTTGTAGCAATCCTGCTGGCTTCTGATGCTCTGCCTTTACTCTCTGACATACATCACAAACTGCTAGATACTCTGCAATATCCTTCTTCATTCCGGTCCACCAGAAAGTATCCTTCAAATCCAAATACATCTTGGTATTTCCTAGGTGAATCGAATATGGTGAATCATGGGCCTCTTGTAGAATCAACTTCCTGATCTCCGGATCATTGGGCACATAAACGCGGTCCTCAAACCATAAGGTATCGTGTTCATCCTCACGAAATCCCTTGGCTTTTCCTTTACTCATCCTTTCCTTTATCTCAGCAATTTCCTTGTCTGTTTTCTGAGCTTCTCTGATCTTATCCATCAAAGTAGACTGAATCTCCAATGCTGCTACAAAACCTCTTGGAACTATTTCCAAACATAGTTCATGAAGATCCTCTGCTAACTTCTTGGGTAACTCTCCGGTCATGAGCGTGTTGACATGGCTCTTGCGGCTCAACGCATCGGCTACTACGTTAGCCTTCCCTGGGTGATAATGCAATCTCATATCATAATCCTTAATGAGCTCCAACCATCTCCTTTGCTTGAGATTCAACTCCTTCTGCGTGAAAATGTACTTCAAACTCTTGTGATCCGTGTACACCTCACAATGGTTTCCGATGAGAAAATGTCTCCATGTCTTGAACGCATGCACTACGGCTGCTAACTCCAAATCATGTGTAGCATAATTCAACTCATGGGGTTTAAGCTGTCATGAGGCATATGAAACAACTCTTCCCTCCTGCATTAGCACTGCTCCAAGTCCTCGACGAGAAGCGTCGCAATATACTTCATAATCCTTGCGTTGATCTGGCAGAATCAACACTGGCGCTGTAACCAAACGTTTCTTCACTTCCTGGAAACTAGCCTCACATTCCTCAGTCCAAATGAATTTGGTGTCCTTCTTCAACAACTCCGTCATAGGCTTTGCAATCTTCGAGAAATTCTCGATGAATCTCCGGTAATATCCTGCGAGTCCAAGAAAACTCCGGATTTCTCCAACTGTCGTGGGTGCTTCCCAATTTGTCAAAGTGTTAACCTTGGTGGGATCTACTGCTATTCCTTCTCCGGATATAACATGTCCAAGGAATCCAACTTCCTTTAACCAAAACTCGCACTTGCTGAACTTGGCATATAACTGATGTTCTCTGAGCTTTCCAAGTACCAAACGCAAATGCTCCTTATGCTCTTCTTCATTCTTCGAATAGACCAGAATATCATCAATGAACACTACGACGAACTTATCCAAAAACTCCATAAACACTTTGTTCATCATGTTCATGAAATAGGCAGGTGTGTTAGTCAGGCCAAATGACATAACGGTGTACTCATATAGCCCATACCTTGTGGTAAAAGCTGTCTTGGGTATATCCTGCTCTCGAATCTTCAACTGGTGGTATCCTGATCGCAAATCAATCTTGGGAAATACTTTAGCTCCTTGTAGTCAGTCAAACAGATCATTGATCATCGGCAGTGGGTACTTGTTCTTGATTGTTACTTCATTCAATCCACGATAATCAACAACCATCCTCAACGATCCATCTTTCTTCTCCACTAGAAGTACGGGTGATCCCCAAGGTGACGAACTTGGGGGAATATATCCTTTATCCAGTAACTCCTTAATCTGCTTCTTAATTTCTTCCAAATCCTTAGCGGGCATCCTGTACGGTCTCTTAGATATTGGCCCAGTGCTTGGCAAAAGCTCAATCAAAAACTCGATGTCTCTATCCGGTGGCATGCCTGGCAACTCCTCTGGAAATACGTCAGGGAATTCCTTCACCACTGGTACTTCCTCCTGTACAACTCCTGATAAGGAATTCACTTGAGTCCTCTTCGGCACATGTCGGGATACATACTTAATCCTTCTTCCTTCTGGGGTAGTAAGCAAAATCGTCTTATTGGCGCAATCGATGTTTCCTCCATACATCGATAGCCAATCCATTCCCAAAATCACATCCAAACCTTGTGACTCCAAAACTATTAGGTCTGAGTAGAAAATATGCCTACCTATGGCCAATGGCAACTGAAAACATCCTTGGCTTGCCATATACTCTGCTCCTGGCGAGGTTACTAACATAGGTGTTCTAAGAACTTTGGTGGGCAACTTAAACTTATCCACAAATCCCCTTGATATGTATGAATGTGATGCACCAGTATCAAAAAGAACGATTGCAGTAAATGACTTAACCAAGAACTTACCTATTACTGCATCAGGCTGTGCTTCAACCTCCTCCACATTAACGTGGTTCACCCGTCCCCTGTTGAAAGGGTTCGGCTTCTTCCCCGAGCTTCCATTTCCATTTCCATTCTTTACTTCTGTACAATCAGTGGCATAATGTCCAGTCTTCTCGCACTTGAAACAGGTAACGTGGCTTAGATCCCTCTTGGCTGGGGTTGATGGGTTGGTACGGTTCTGTCCGTTGCTTCCTCCGTTCCGACTGCCATTCTTGGGGCCACTATGATTGTGCGAACTTCCTCCATTGTGATTGTGACCTCCATGGTTATGCTGAAGGTGTCCTCCCGAGTTCGGGGTAAAACGAGGCTTCTGGTGAGCTCCTGTACTGTACTTTCCTTGTCCATACTTCCTCTTACGACTCTCAATCTGCTGCTGCTTCCCTTCAATCATGAGAGCTCTATCTACCAACTCCTGGTAGTTGTTAAAAGTTGCCACCATCAACTGCATGCTCAGCTGATCATTCAGTCTTTCCAGAAACTTCTCCTGCTTAGCTGCATCCGTAGCAAAGTCATCTGGGGCATAACGTGCTAACTTACTAAAATCCTCCACGTACTGGCCAACGGTACGTCCTCCTTGGCGTAAGTTGCGAAACTCACGCTTCTTCATGGCCATAGCTCCTGCTGAAACATGGGCAGTACGAAAAGCTTGCTGAAACTGGTCCCATGTGACAGTGTCAATGGGGTGAGTGGCTGTGTAATTCTCCCACCATGATGCTGCGGGTCCATCAAGCTGATGTGCGGCAAAACGCACTCTCTCCGCATCTGTGCATCCTGCAGTGGTCAGCTCCCTTCCAACCTTGCGGAGCCAATCATCTGCCATAATCGGCTCGGTGCTACTGGAAAACACCGGCGGATTCAGCCTAAGAAATCGGGCTAAGTGATCAACAGGTGGTGGTGGGTTGTTGTTGTTGTTGTTGACTTGGTTTTGAACTAGCACTTGCATCAGGGCATTCTGCTGCTGAATCAACTGAGTGATCTCCGGTGGGAAAACAAATCCGGTGTCGCGTCTCGGAGGCATCTGATGGTTTAGAAAAGATGAGAAAATAGAATAGAATGAGGTCTAGAGGGAAAACACTACCCATATGCACATGAGACAAACACAATCATATCACTCCAATCAATTCAAACAAGGCATACAATCGATCTAACTATCGTTACAAAGTGCTTGGACTATAATATATACATGGGGGAATACTACTTCTAATTTGGTGGTCTACTAGAAAAATTGCTCAGTCGAAGACTCCATGATATCTGCTCCGGCTTCATCCTCCAAATCATCCTCACTGGGGTCCGAGTCGGTGTCGTCAATGATGATGTAATTCTCCGGGCAAGTAGAATCGTCATCATCTCCTACTGGTGCTGGGTCTCCCATGAAAACTCCTAGATTCTTTGTCAGGTCGTCATTCTTCTCCACTAGTGCGACGATTTCCTCCATATAATCCTCGCGTGTAGCCTTGAGTTCTTCCTCCAGTTCCATGATCCTAGTCTTTGCCTTCTTCAGTTCTATCATGTCTGCGCACATCTGGTTCTCCTGGCGACGAATGTGCTGGTTTAACTCCTGGATGAAAGCTGCAATAGATCTATCCTTCCTCGTACTGATCATCTCCCATTGCTCGTCTCGGCGCCCACAAATCTGATAGATAGTATCCTTGAGATCATTGTGGTACACTTCTCCAATGCGTCCCATGGTGATGTGGGCTGCCATGCTCTTTCCTAGACTCCAGGTTGGTGCATCAAAGGAAAACTCTATGGACTCAGTGATTGGCGTGAACGTCCTTCCTGGAACTTGAACTTGAATCATCCAGCGCTCCTCTTCTGGTAGTGTGACGTTGTAGGTTCCGGTGAAGCTTGGTATTCCGATGTTCAGGTACTTAGTAACTTCCTTCAAGTGTCGTCCAAAAGGTGTATCCTCATCTGGTTGCGCGAACTTGTTCCTTGCATCTGCCATCCTAAAAGAGTTGAAGAAAGGAGAGGAGTCAGAAATGAGAAGAGAGTAGTGATCTAGGGCTTTAGCTTAGTGGCCGTGTCCTACAGTCAGCGTGTGCTCTGATACCATCTCTGTAGCGACCAGACCTCAAATAGTCTAGTCTCTGTGCATCAGTGTCATCCCCGGATCGGTAATGCTGACACGCACAGTACTTTGAAGGATTTATAACAGAGTAGCAATCACACACTTATTACATCGAATAGTTCAAGAGAACTCAACACAATAAATATGACTTAAGGCCATCTAAAATACGATAACAGCGGAAGGCTTGGAAGATAAAGTGAGTCCATCAACTCCAACGGCATCACTGAGTATAAGACCATGACCTAAGGCTCCTTACTCGTCGTCTGAAAAGTCTGCAACATGATACGTTGCAGCCCGAAAATGGGTCAACACATGGAATATGCTGGCAAAGTAACACATAGAGAGTAATGAACAGAATAATGCTATCACTACATGCATATTTGGCTGGTGGAAAGCTCTATGGTTACAGTTTTGCGAAAAGCCAATTTTTCCCTACCACAAAGGAATAAATTTTATTTAACTATCATGGTGGTTGTTAAACATTGAGAAGGTACCTCCAACTCAATCCCAATTAAGAACGTGATTAACCCAATCAAATTAAATTAAGTAACATGATGATGAGATTCACATGATAATCCAAGAACTAGATACTCAAGATGTCCATAACCGGGGACACGGCTAATCATGATTAGTTTGTACACTCTGCAGAGGTTTGTGCACTTGTCCCCACAAGACTCGATCGCCTCTGCTTGATTTCTCGCACTACATGGTGTTTGAGAAATGGATGACCGAGACACAGTCTTTCAGAAACACTACTCTTTACTCCGGGTGGACAGTTACACCTACTTTCCCCTACATCTGCTAGCCCACCTCTTCAAGAGGTCATGTAACCTACTCAACTATGCTAGAGCCCATAATAGCTTGTGGCTGCACACGGAAGTTTCTAGCATGAATAATCTCATGATCCCTTTGAGTCTGGGTGGCGGTCCATAGGATGATCACACGGGTACTCCGGGATATCCAAAAATACAGGCAACACTGGTTTCTCCAGGTGCCTCAATCCACCCAGATGTAAATTAAAGTAGCCACCTTAAGTTGAACCATAAATTAATATCTCACATCTGTCATGAAGCATTCACTCAAACCAAACCACGTCTACGAGCATAGCATAGCAGTAAGCATAACGTAATAGTAACTCCCAAGGTTTGATAGTAAACAGGACAATAGGTACTACCTCATCTACTTCCCAAAACCCACATATTAATCAGATCCTAATCATGCAACTGTTTGAGGATTGATCTAATGCAATAAAACCGGGTGATGAAAAGTATGACAAAGTGTTACTTGCCTTGCTGATGATCCGTGAAACCTAGAGACTCGTAGTAGCACGCTTCGCACTCCGGGTACTCTATCGCAAACAAACAATACATACATAAGCAATCAAGCAAGGGTGCACGAAATAAAACTCAAAATAAGAGATCTAACCAGAAAGTTCAACTTAAGAACTCCGGTTTGCAAAAAGAATCAATTCAAATGAAGCAACGAAGGTCAAACGGCGAAAGAAACAAGCTTCGTTTACTAATCTGGATCCAAGTCAAATTTTACAGTAGCAAAAACTTGTTTGAGTTGGTTAAACGGAAAGAGAATTTTGAGACGAAACTCTAGGCGCTTGAATCGCCCGATTCCGATAAATGAGCGAAAAGTTATACTAAAACGAAAAACAGATCGGAAATCGCGATCAGGAATAATCGCGGAAAATCCGAGAAAAAGAAAAACTGACGAACAGGCTCACGATCGAACGTTCGCTGTGTGTAAAAAAAAGAAAAGAAAACCGTTCGTTAAAACGAACGAATGGGTGTTCGCTATATAACTAATCCGGAAAAAATAAACCGATATAATATAAAAAAAACGCATCTCGGTTTCGAAATAAAACCGAACGGTTTTTCGAGAAAAACCGGCGGCTACCTCGGTTCGCGTGACGGCGGCGGCGACGAGCGGCTCCGGCGGGTGGCGGCG